>NC_057796.1:350231154-350345234 GCF_018294505.1 Triticum aestivum | reverse complement strand
GGGGAGAGTGGAGAGGGCTCGCCGGAAGATACCAGCGGGGTGGGGAGGGGGGAGGGTTTGGGCGGGGGCACGGTACTGGAAGGGGAAGAAGCGGCGGCCGGCGGAGCGTGGGGGGAGGGTTTCTCTTTCTGGACGCGGACGCGACTCGCGCGAGGTCGCTCCGTGGCCGTCCGATCGGGGGATGCCCTTAACCGACGGTTAGTGGAAAGAGTTCCAGGGTCGTGGCTTAACTAACGTAAGCGCGCCGGTGATCCGGATTTCGAAATTCAAATCTTGGCTGCGCTGGACTGTGCTGCCGACGAGGGCGGATCTGTTGGATTCTCTGCCACGCGGCGCACTCGTGCTGAAATAAAAACTGTTCGTTCTTTCTAAAAAAAAAAATGGAGGCAGGAGCACGAGATCTGCCACTGGCGTTGTTGTGATTCGTGAAGTCGTGATGGCGACGACAACATCCCTGGGCATAGCTTGAGTATGTGATGTTAACTTTCAAATATATGAGTATGTCCTTAACAATTGGATTTGAGGACCCAAGGTGGTCTGCTGGTTCTCAGGATATTGCCATGGTTCCGGGAGCGCCGTCAAATTCCAAGGGGTTACCAAATCATGCTGCATATATGCAATGTTTTGAACCATACATCTGGAATTTCAGAATCCTCTATCATCATCATACCACAAAACTACCTTGCATAAGAGAATCAACTATTTCATTACAGGACGTGGATTTCACCCTCCAATTCCCATCAAACAGAAAAAACATAAACCAAACTATCACTACAAGCAAAGCACACAAAAAAAAAGTCCCATCGTCACCATCCTGGTTGCCGGTCCTATTGCATGACTCCCTTCTTTCTCACCGGCGACCATCTTGCAGGCTTGCAGCAAGCCAGCAGCAGCAGGTATTCGAAAGATAGATAATGAAAATCTGCAGTCTTGCGCAGCTGCTTTGAATTTCTCCTCCGGCGAGCTTTGCGGTGTTGACATTTTTACAACAAAAGGAGGAGGGCCAGTGAGAATCCTATTTTCCTTTCCATGCGCCAGACTATCTGGCAGAACCGCGTCATTTGTTCCACATTCTTTTCTGCTCATCAAAGCTACCCACGACTGCGGACTGCTTCTTCGCATTGAGCAGCTTCGCAAACTCGGTGTAGTAAGCATCCGCGTCGAGATGATCTAGTACCTTTACTACCTTTCCGTTCGTCCCGCGGAGGATGGTCTGACCATCGATGTTTACATGACCAGATCTAACAGTGATAGCCCTTTGGGTGATCGAGTGATTCAGATGCGATTGCTGAACCAAGAACACAGCACCAAGAAGCTCACCAAGGAACATGTCCTGCAATGGCGACAAACAAAAATAAGGGGAAGTCACAAATTTGCTGCTACAAATATACGACTTGAATATGAACTGTTCAAATGAAATAACTAAAGTGGTTTCTTTCACTATTGAATTGTGGTATATAATTGACGGGCCTTTGTGAATATATAGATGATGCTAACTGAAACTAGATAATCCAGGTAAAATCACTATGGAAGTTTTTGCCTTTTATTTGGATAATACTGTATGTATAACAACACTATCTATTGTTACTGTATGTATAACAACACTATCTAAAGTGGTTTTTTCCATTATGGCAGTTTGGATATAGAACCTGTAAAACCAACTTACGATGTGATGATATGCTTGGTTATTCTTTTGCAGTTTCTGCATTGACAGCAACAACTGGTATGCAAACGATGATTCAGGAGTCTTCTCAGCAGTACACAACGATCTTGTGACTTCTTTGAAAGAATCCACCTGGCGTTGAGCTCTCAAAGGAATGAGAGTGATGTCTAAACCGGATTCTACAACCGCCTTGGCAGCTTGAGGGTCAAGAAAGAAATTGAACTCTGAAAACTTATTTGATGGAACAGTGAACACATTGCCTCGATCTCCATTTCCGCCAGCCAAATGACTCCCGACTATAAAAATGCGCTGCTCAGACATTTGAAACTTTTTAGTCAAATAAATTTCCACTGAGCTGAAGTAATGTGTATCTCAAAAGCTTTTGGAACTAACCTCAATTACTGATTCTGCTTTTGGGTCAGATAGAATGATGTTTGCTATGTTTGTGAGAGGACCATTGGTCAGGATGGTTATCTTGTCAGTTGGTTTGAGTTCTTCTCTAATATGTTGCCAAACTTCAAAAGCCAATGGCTGCCTGAGCTCAGGGCGCGCGGTGTCCCTTGGAGCACCATATTTTACTGAATTTTCTGCTGTGTACCTGATAAAATAACATGATTAGGTACCACGTCGTCTACATTTCTGTCATACTTGACTGTGTGCCACTAGTAATCTCCAGATGTGTCTTTATGCATACATAATGATTCTGTAAAATCATATTTTTTATACGAGCCCCAAGATATCTAGATGTAATGCGTGCATTTTTAATTCATTAATTAAAACCATGCATTGGTACCTTCTAGGACTTCTGGGCAACACCCAGGCTAGTCCAAAAAGGGTGTCAGTGTCAAGAAAACCACCAGAACCATGTGGTATGGCTTTCACGTATTCACATCCAAGGTCAGGGGCGCCAAGTGCAGTGATCTTCCCAAGTCCTACTGGAATGTCATCACGGCCCATCATATGAAGAACGTCATAGATAACATCTACTGTAGCTGGGTTTGCCCAACCATTGCCACTTACCAATATCCCCTGCATATGTAAGAACATAAATGACTATTAGACTTATAGCAGGCAATATTTACTGTGTGATTTTGTAAATATTTTTGCAAGTTTATTGGAAGGGGAGATTAGCACAGATGATACTGACCCTCAGATCAATTGCTTCCATAGGTGCTTTCAGGAGGCACAAGAGAGCAAGAAAATCTCCAGGACTCATGTCCATGTCAAATATGACAGGCTTTCCTCTAATCTGATGTTCCAAATCAGGTTTGTACATAATCTCTTTGTAGTGACGAAACTGATCGGTGAAATTGAAGTGCCCAGTGTGTTCAGGGCGATTCAGGACCTGCATGTGGTGACGAAAAATATTTGACTTATAAACAGTGCAGCAAACAAGTTGACTGGAGAGAATTATGTTATGTCATTGTTCATTTCCCATCTAGATTTTCATTATTAGTACATCCCTATTGCTCCTTTTTTATTATGTATTCCCATGGTGTTGCTATGTTTCTGAACCCCTTACATCTCGACTGCAATCTTAGATTGCAGAATTAGATGTTTAATCAAATTAAAAAAATACTTTCCTACTGCTTTTGTTGAAGTTTGTTTGTGAGATTCAACAATCATAGAGTTTGTCATGTACTCCCTCCGTCCGGAAATAAGTGTCGTTCAAACGGATGTATCTAGCGCTGAAATACGTCTAGATACATCCATTTGAGTGACACTTATTTCCCGACGGGGGAAGTACATGTCTGGAACAAATGTAAGGTTTTATTTTATCAATTGTCTTAAACAATGACTTACTAGGGATGCCTCAAGAGCAAACAATTCCACTATTCACAAGTGCATAAAATAGACAGGAACGTAAGGCTCTTTCTGGATCATCATCAGTAATCACATTTTTCTATAAATGACTCAAGGTTTAACAAATGTTTTGTCAGAAAATGACATCCTTGAGAATATTCAGAACAACAGAGGATCAAATCAAAAGTAAGCATGTACTTCAGAAACAATTACCTCGAGAAAGTGGTAAAAAAACTCTCTATCAAGAGGACTTTTAACATTTCTATTAGGTTTTGCCTTCACTGCGACAAGTACAGCAACCGAGTCAGGACCTTGCACCTCTTTGGTGTATCCATCCTGGTAAAATATTTAGCCCATCATGTTATATACAACGATGAACCCAAAGTCTTCAATAATATAATGATGAAATCTTTAGATGCACACATATCTCTACTGATTTGCACTTTCTGATGTTATGTAATAAGTATATATTTCCATTCTAAACTGCAGTTACCTGGCATTTTCCTTTAGTGCTCCCTTTCAAAACACAAAATGAATCATTGAATCCTGTCTGAACATGACCACTATGTACACCACCTTTCAGTAAATCAAATTTTGGGCTTGCATGTCCATCAAAGAATGGATTTGATCCATCATGCACACCGTATGGTTCATTGGATGTAACCACAGTTATGTTCATCACTTCCATCTCAGCAAAATCATTATCGCCATTCGGTTTCTGACCATTGCGCATTATTGAGAGTGCCACACCAGACATGAAAGAATCCCACATAAAGTAACTCTGAATTAAAGCAAAAAAGAACAAGGTTAAACCAATAACACAAGTACACATGCAGATTAACATATCACCACATGTAAATGCTGGAATTTTGTCTATTTTGGGCCTAGCCCAATAGCAGTTTCAGAAATTCCTAATAAATCCTAGAGGCCCACGCAGCCCATTTGTGCAAGGCAAGAGGTGGAACTAAAGTTTAGTCCCACATTGCTAGTTTAGAGGGAGTTGGACCTCTTTATAAGGGAGGTTCTTTCCCCACTTGTATGAGCATGAGAACAAGAGGGACATCCACACACGCTCCTCCTCCGCCGCCCGCCTCGCCACGCCACGCCACGCCTCGTCACGACGCGCCGCGCCGCGCCGCGGGTTGCGGGAATGTTGTATATTCCAATGATGGGCTTCCTCAAAATACCCTAGGTCTTCGTGAGCAAGCGAGTTGGATGCACACCCACTTAATTTCTTTTGTTGAGCTTTCATATACTTATAGCTCTAGTGCATCCGTTGCATGGCAATCCCTACTCACTCACATTGATATCTATTGATGGGCATCTCCATAGCCCGTTGATACGCCTAGTTGATGTGAGACTATCTTCTCCTTTTTTTGTCTTCTCCACAACCACCATTCTATTCCACATATAGTGCTATGTCCATGGCTCACGCTCATGTATTGCGTGAAGATTGAAAAAGTTTGAGAACGTCAAAAGTATGAAACAATTGCTTGGCTTGTCATCGGGGTTGTGCATGATTTAAATACTTTGTGTGGTGAAGATAGAGCATAGCCAGACTATATGATTTTGTAGGGATAACTTTCTTTGGCCATGTTATTTTGAGAAGACATGATTGCTTTGTTAGTATGCTTGAAGTATTATTATTTTTATGTCAATATTAAACTTTTGTCTTGAATCTTTCGGATATGAATATTCATACCACAATTAAGAAGAATTACATTGAAATTATGCCAAGTAGCACTCCGCCTCAAAAATTATGTTTTTATCATTTACCTACTCGAGGACGAGCAGGAATTAAGCTTGGGGATGCTTGATACGTCTCCAACGTATCTATAATTTTTGATTGCTCCATGCTATATTATCTACTGTTTTGGACATTATTGGGCTTTATTATTCACTTTTATATTATTTTTGGGACTAACCTATTAACCGGAGGCCCAGCCCAGAATTGTTGTTTTTTGCCTATTTCAGAGTTTCGCAGAAAAGGAATATCAAACGGAGTCCAAACGGAATGAAACCTTCAGGAACGTGATTTTTAGGAAGAATATGATCCAGGAGACTTGGACCCTACGTCAAGAAACAAAAGAGGAGGCCACGAGGTAGGGGGGGCGCCTACCCCCCAGGGCGCGCCCTCCACCCTCGTGGGCCCCTGTTGCTCCACCGACGTACTCCTACCTCCTATATATACTTACGTACCCCAAACGATCAGATACGGAGCCAAAAACCTAATTCCACCGCCACAACCTTCTGTACCCACGAGATCCCATCTTGGGGCCTGTTCCGGAGCTCCGCCGGAGGGGGCATCAATCACGGAGGGCTTCTACATCAACACCATAGCCCCTCCGATGAAGTGTGAGTAGTTTACCTCAGACCTTCGGGTCCATAGTTAGTAGCTAGATGGCTTCTTCTCTCTTTTTGGATCTCAATACAATGTTCTCCCCCTCTATCGTGGAGATCTATTCGATGTAATCTTCTTTTGCGATGTGTTTGTTGAGACCGATGAATTGTGGGTTTATGATCAAGTTTATCTATGAACAATATTTGAATCTTCTCTGAATTCTTTTATGTATGATTGGTTATCTTTGCAAGTCTCTTCGAATTATCAGTTTGGTTTGGCCTACTAGATTGATCTTTCTTGCAATGGGAGAAGTGCTTAGCTTTGGGTTCAATCTTGCGGTGTCCTTTCCCAGTGACAGTAGGGCAGCAAGGCACGTATTGTATTATTGCCATCGAGGATAACAAGATGGGTTTTTTATCATATTGCATGAATTTATCCCTCTACATCATGTCATCTTGCTTAAGGCGTTACTCTGTTTTCATGAACTTAATACTCTAGATGCATGCTGGATAGCGGTCGATGAGTGGAGTAATAGTAGTAGATGCAGGCAGGAGTCGGTGTACTTGTCTCGGACGTGATGCCTATATACATGATCATACCTAGATATTCTCATAACTATGCTCAATTCTGTCAATTGCTCAACAGTAATTCGTTCACCCACCGTAAAATACTTATGCTCTTGAGAGAAGCCACTAGTGAAACCTATGGCCCCCGGGTCTATCTTCATCATATTAATCTTCCAACACTTAGTTATTTCCTTTGCTTTTATTTTACTTTTCATCTTTATCACAAAAATACCAAAAATATTATCCTATCATATCTATCAGATCTCACTCTCGTAAGTGACCGTGAAGGGATTGACAACCCCTTATCGCATTGGTTGCAAGGATTTATTTGTTTCGTGTAGGTGCGAGGGACTCGCGCGTAGCCTCCTACTGGATTGATACCTTGGTTCTCAAAAATTGAGGAAAATACTTACGCTACTTTGCTGCATCACCCTTTCCTCTTCAAGGGAAAACCAACGCAGTGCTCAAGAGGTAGCAGCCCTCTCCAACACCATATGATGCGAGTGTGTTACTTCGAAAGAATCGAAGAATTGCTAGAGATCAATTGAAATATTCTCAGATTATTGGCTCGCTTATGTACTTAGCGAGTGCTACAAGACCTGACATCTCTTTTGTTGTTAGCAAACTGAGTCGGTTTGTCTCAAAACCAGGAGATGTGCATTGGAAAGCTCTAGAGAGAGGTTTGCGTTATTTGAAAGACACTGCGAATTATGGAATTCACTACACCGGGCACCCAAAGGTGCTTGAAGGGTATAGTGACTCAAACTGGATCTCAGATGCTGATGAGATAAAGGCCACGAGCGGTTATGCATTCACTCATGGAGGTGGCGCTGTTTCTTGGAAGTCTTGCAAGAAGACCATCTTAACGAGGTCAACAATGGAAGCAGAACTCACAGCATTAGATACAGCTACGGTCGAAGCAGATTGGCTTCGTCGGCTCTTGAATGACTTGCCGGTTGTTGAGAAACCTGTACCGGGTGTCCTTATGAACTGCGACAATCAAACTGTGATCACGAAAGTGAGCAGCTCAAAGGATAACATGAAGTCATCAAGACACGTTCAGAGAAGGTTAAAGTCTGCCAGGAAAATGAGAAACTCCGGAGTTATTGCATTGGATTATATCCAAACGTCTAAAAATCTGGCAGATCCTTTTACTAAGGGTCTATCACGTAATATGATAGATAATGCATCGAGGGAGATGGGTATGAGACCCACAATATGAGTTGTTCACAGTGGTAACCTATTCTTTGTGATCGGAGATCCCGCGAATTAGATGTGGAAGACAAGCTGTTGATCAACTGAGAGGAGAGTATCCTTACTATTAACAATACCACTCCATGAAGATGCAATACTCTCCTAAAACGGCATGGCAAGTTGATGTATATCTTAATGTGTTCTAAGTGGCTCATTTAAGCAGAGATGTTGTCCTGCAGAACATCTTTTGAAGAACACACCTATATGAGTCTGATTGTCAAACGTCGCAATCTATGAGAGTAGGGTTCCCTCTAGTAAACTCATGAAAGGTCTCGGAGTATGACGCATAAGCTCCACCCGCGGGGAAGACCCACGGTAGCCACGTATCGGTCAAGGCTTTATGTGAAGCTAGATTCGCAGAAAACTTGCAGTTCAAGGCCTAGTCCACTGTTCAAGTTGCTTACTAGTGTAGCATAGAGTTCTAGGTGGAAGTTCAACTTAACAGTCTCCACTGCAGTACCGGTATATAAAACAGTGTTTTGGAACCAAAGGCAAATTTTGTGTGCCTCTGGGATCTGGTGGGGGATTGCTGGAATTTTGTCTATTTTGGGCCTAGCCCAATAGCAGTTTCAGAAATTCCTAATAAATCCTAGAGGCCCACGCAGCCCATTTGTGCAAGGCAAGAGGTGGAACTAAAGTTTAGTCCCACATTGCTAGTTTAGAGGGAGTTGGACCTCTTTATAAGGGAGGTTCTTTCCCCACTTGTATGAGCATGAGAACAAGAGGGACATCCACGTGCGCTCCTCCTCCGCCGCCCGCCTCGCCACGCCACGCCTCGTCACGACGCGACGCGACGCGGGTTGCGGGAATGAGCCGAGCTGATGTCTAAATTTTTGCCACGCACTACGGGTATACGAAAGGTCACACGGAAACTGAAAAGATTTTTGCGAAAGTGGAGTTCGAATGCGAACGGTGCAGCCCTTCGGCTGCTGGTTGTTCGCTTCATCTCCTTGCCTCCCGTCGCTGCCCTCTCGCCTCCTTCTCTTGCGCCTATAAAAGGGAGGTCGCTCCTCCCAGAGAGGCGCACCAGAACTTCTTCTTCCTCTCGCCACCGGTTCCAATCTCTGAGCTGCTGCTGTCTTCCTCATCCCGGCTTGCGGCGTGCACCGCGAGTCGGGACAGTAGGCCTCCGAAACCGCACCACTTTGAGTCATGTACGGGAGAAGGGTGATAAGGTTTTTGGGGAGCGCTCCGCGCGACTACTGACTTTTCCATCACGGACTCCGACGACTACTTCCCCGACGACGACTTCTTCCCCGACGTCGACAACCTCATCGACGACATGGCTGGAGAGGATGTCGACCCCAAGTCCAGTGCTTCTGCTGCTGCTGTCCCGTACGTGTTCTTCCTCTTTCTGTTAGAGACCCTGCTACAGTTCCTTGTTCTAATGTTTGCCCTAGATATGTTAGACTCTGTTTCATATATGCAACTTGTTATACTATCTGCTCTAGATGTGTTTAGTTACAGTTCATATATGAAGATGTTGTTTACCTTCTCTTTATCAATTCGCATGACTTGTTTTATCACTGCTATACTCTCGTGCTTTATCTAGTATTTCTGATAATAAAATCATTTGGTAAATTGCTCATATTTCCAACAGTAAAAACTTACTGTGTAGAATTGGTCATCAAACCAGGTATCGCGAGCAATCTTCAAAGACTGGAAGGAGTACTGTGCCTCATAAGTGCTCTGTTGCTCCTCAAATGCCTTGAAGAAGGACTCAGTGATTGGTATCGTGTTGGTTGCATCGAGTGGCACAAGGGTGATCGGGATACCAGAATGAAAGACCTGTAATATCAGATAAAGAGGTAAGACTAATTCCATATGCACAATAATATTGTTGATTCCTCAAAAGAAGATAGCGTAGTTAAATGCTTAACACTGGGCTGCAAACAATTGGTGTGCCTCTAGGTTACCTGATACGCGCCAAAAGGGTCTCCATATATGTTGAACTCGGCATATGGATTTTTGGTGTAAGTTGTAAACATGTTGCCATGATCACCACATTGTCGTGGCACGCATGATGTGTCGTTCTTGGGGCAGCAACCAGTGGGATTTTGCGATCTCACACCCCCACCCATTATGTAAATGTGCTTCACGTTTTTCTTTAGGTGCGGGTTGCTCATGAGGAACAGCGCAAAGTTTGTATGTGTTCCGACAAGGAAGACATTCGTTGGCCCAGCAGATATGGTGTCAATCATCACTTGTTGAGTTGTTGGCTGTTGAATAGGGGAATAACTTCTATTTCCCTGATTCAAGGCCAAAAGGAAGTTAAGAAATGCACTGCCTTCGAGTACAGTCTTCCTGAAAGAATCTACAACCATGTTTTCAGATAAAAGGCATGAATGGTGGATTTCTATCTTTGTTCTGTACCTGAGGAAGAATTTCCCGTCGAACTCCATAATTCGCGTTGATGTCCAAGCGGCCACCTGATCCCTGTGGAATTGATTGTCGGTATCGACACTCCCCTATTGTTGACATTCCCTGAGGAATTGAAGTCACAAACAGTTATTTTACTGAACATGGTAAAATTGCAATATAGAATTTGGTTGTGCAGAACTTGCAAGGAGAATCAGATGGACATGGGCCATCTATTTCACCTGGTCAATTATTGGGAAATAGCCACCAACGTGAGGATAAATTCTACCATCATTGGATATACCACCCTCCCCTCCGACTCCCACCGCAATGTCATCACGGCCCATCATGTAGAGGAGATCATACAGCTGGTTTACTGCATGACCAGCATCAGTCCATGAGTTCGCGCTGATAGTTATAGCCTGTGAAAACACTAGCAAATGAAAATTTCGAACAACAGGGTCATGACTTATGACTTATGAGAATACAGGAAGAAAAGGCACAACGCGGTTCAGTTCAGTTGAGCACACAACACTAGGTATTGTCCCTCTCTCTCAATGGGAATCCCAACTATAACTACGCCTACTGCACAAACGACATTAGGAGCCCAAATCATGAGTGTTCCTAGCAGAAAAGTATCATTATAATGCGTAAGGGCACTAAAGACTACTCTCTCTCCAATCCAAAATAAGCGCCACAGTTTTCAACTAGTTTTGAACTAACTCTTGTTCAAAACTGCAACACTTTTTATGGATCGGAGGTAGTATTAGTATCAGCAAATTTGAACTAGATAAAACCCATGCGAGCATTTCATCGAGCAATTTCTGGGCGCACATGAGATGCAGGCATAACGCCATTTTTAAGGCACGCCTGCCTCTGAAGTCTGAAGCCTGATCCCTGAAGGAGTAGGGAGCAGGGGTGACACGACGCCCGTCGACCGAGCAAGCTGTCACGCAAAGGATTGGTATTGCGGTGGCCGGCTGGCCGCCACCGGCCGGAGCACACAGATTGGCATGCCGTCAAGCCGTATATGCCTCGCCGCGAGGAAGGAAAGCACGATTCCGGTGGGCTCTTAGGCGGTTGCGGACCGAAGAGCAGCGTGCAGGTGGCGCGCCTGTGTCCCCCCATTGCTGCGCGAGAGCACGACCATGGATTCACAGTTACAGACCAAGCTGCTAAGTGGAGAATCAAGGCCGAGCGTGCAGTTAGAATGCGCGCCCATTGACATCCATGTCCGCCTGCCCGGACATTGGGCTGGGCGCAGGTGTTCTCCGCCGCGCCGCCGCGTCTCCCGACTCTCCTCGTGCGCGGTAGCAGGCACTGCCGCGCTGTATCGCCGATCCGCAACCACTGATGGCCCGCCGCCATCCCTGAGACCCAGACCATGGATCTATGTCAGGGAATCGCAAAGGCCTTCTCCGAGCTCCCAGAGCTGACCGGCGCGCGAGCTCTCTGAACTGCGGCGAGGTTTCTAACGTGCCCCCCGCGACGGACGAAGGAGAGACACCCTACCTTCTCTATCGGACGGCCGAACGGGGTCCGACGAGGCCGCCTTTTTTAGCCTCGCTTTTTTTACGGTTTAGCGACTGCTTTTCGGAGAATGGTTTTCCTACCGTGCACGGGATATCACATGCATGCATAGTGTTTTTAAGTCGGGAAACGATTGTGTTCGATGCGCCGGCCGAACGCTTCGGCCGGTCTCGTCCACACACGCAGCGCTACAACGAATCAAATCACGAGGGCCAACCATGTTATCTGTTTCCCCATCTCCGCGTCCTTCTCCTTCCCTTTCATGAGTCTTTTTTCTTTTTTCCCCACCTCCCCGGCTGCCATGGAAGGCCAACCCGGCGATCTCCTCCAACGAGCCCTCCTCTTCTTCTCCAGCGAGCACCCCCCGAGACACTGTCCTCCCCTCGTTTTCCCCTCTCTCAACTGCATCTCCTACTGCTCCATGGCGACCGGGGGCAACAACGGTAGATGTTGGAACCGTCAAGGAGAATTGCTACTAGCATGACGGCGACATTGCAACTGGCCATGGAATTTTTGCTGGAACCGACTTCTTGGCCTGCTGGAAACGGATACGCAGTGAGCTGGAACCGGCAATCACAAAAGCTACAACCGATGATTGATTTTGCTACAACCGGTGGTCGATTTTGCTACAATGGCGACGGGATGGGGGCACCGACGAGCTATTTTTGCTGGAACCGGCTGCCTTAGAAGCTGGAACCGACATAATTTTTTGCTGCAACCGGAACGGGAGTGATTCTGCGACGACGACTGATTTTGCTACAACTGGCATTACGAAGCTTCCACCTGCGTTGAGAAAAGCTTCTTCCGGCGAAGTAAAAAGCTGAAACCGGTGAATCAAGCTGCTGCGACGACGGAAATTTGCTGGAACCGGCGACATAAAAAGCTGGAACCAGAGTTGAGAAAAGCTGCAAGGGCGACAGTGACCGGCCACACACGAACGACGTGCATCGAGCTGCAATTGACGGCCGGCGATGTTGCATGTGGCGGCCGGCCATGCTGACAAACCAGTTTTGCGGCAAGGGTGGCCGGCCATGCTGGCGAACTAGTTTGTGGCAAGGGCGGATGGTGGGTGAGCTGCAGTCACCAATGTTAGAAGCATGGGGCGGCCGGGGAACGAGCGCGGTCGGCACGGGTGGCCGGCGAGCAGGAGCGGCAAAACGGCGGGCAAGGGTGGCTTGGGGTCGCCGGCGAGCGTGGGCGGCAAGGGGACGAACGCGGCGGCCAACGAGCATTGGGGGGATTTTTTTTTGTTTCCAGATCGCGCCAGAAGGGATGAAGGAGAAGGACCCGTATCTGATGGTTGTAACAGGGCGAATCGGACTGTAGGGCAGCGACCGACCCAAATTTGGGCCGGTGCACCGGCGCCTATCATCGCCCTTTTAGGTCCCACTACTTATGACTTACTGCACCATATGGCTCTACCTAGATTCTTTCTCTTCTCATATTTTTTTAAAACCATGTATCTTTTGAATGAAAGTTTTGATTTCTGTTCTGTTAACATATTTGGGGTCTTGGTAAAGAGATCTTTTAAACAAGATCAATCATGAATATATTTCCATAATTTTTTTTAAACAAATTTTCGAACTTGATGAAACTATAGAATATAAAACCCATCAAACTACAATATTTACATGAAACAAATTTCGCAGAATAGCATAAGTTTCAGACCATGTTTTATGGAGTTTCACCATCTTTCGTATGGTTTCATCATGTTTCAAAAATCAAAATTTAAAAATTATCAAAATATATTCAAGAGTGATCTTGTTTAAAAGTCTTCGTCACCAGGAATATAAATACGCAGACGGAAGTTAAATCAGGCTTTCGGTACATAGCGTAAAATGATTCCAAACTTTGAAATCACAAGAAAAGGCATGGGTGTGTGGTGGGTTTCATGTCAGATAGTAGATGCATGGACCATGTGACCAAGTGACATGACATGATTAGATGGATGAAATACATGAGTGCATGCATCCGAATCTCCATATCTATCCAACGGCTGACCCATGCATGGGAGAATTGCTTTTCTGCTGTTTTTCATTCTCTTTCAAACCTTCCTTACCAAGAAAATTAGACCAGTGAAAAGATAATAACAAAGTGGACGATATTTGAACTATAACTTTATCATAAAAGATATAAGGTGAAAATAAGTGGAAATCCAATTCGACTTTTGGGAGCATATGCTCCTGCGAGCAAAAATTGTTATATGCAAATGTCAAAATATTTGGGGAAAAAATACATATGTTCATTGTCACATTAAAATGCTACCTGCAATTTTTTGGGTGAAAAGCTTAGGTATTTTGAACTGCGCAGAAAAAAAAAGTCAAACGGCAAATGTTACGCTTAATTTTGTTTTTTTCATCGACAAAGTACTGCTATCTCGTTTCACATAAAAATTGTCAAGCATGCATGTTACAATAATACAAACATCTACAAAAATTATCAGAATTTTTAAAATGTATTTACTACTTTTTTTGAATTTACTATTCATCCAGGTGCATATGCCCCCCTCCCCTCCCCAAGCCAAAACGGCTCTCCCGAAAATAAGTGAATGAAAACACCAAGTTATGTTGACAACAACGAGAGCAACATGAGGACGATTGGCTTCTTTTCCGAAGCGGGTTAGACGCCTTTCAATTAGTATCACATAACATGATGAAAATGAAATAGCATGTCTTTTAGGAGCAACAAAAGAAGGGTAAGGATGACAACCTAATCGGGTCTAGATCATGCCGACGTTGTTGCATTAAGTTGACAACATTTCAACCCAACAATGATGTTGTCATATGACTGTTGTGATTTCATTCTTTATATAAGAGCTTATCGAATATAACCGCAAAGGAGCAAGTGCAAAGTGATAAGACTTGTGGCACGCAATATGAAACCCGAAATTGACCGGGTGAGGTAAAGGGGAAATCAGGATATGAATAACATTCACGTGTACTATCTACAATACAATTGACATATAATTTTAAAATGACTAGCAAGATGCCCGTGCGTTGCACGAAACATCAAGATGCATTTATATGAGTAGTTTATCTTGTGGTAGATAAGGATGAACGAGGGAAGCCTTATCTGCAAATATGAAGTGGGGTGCAGACATTTTTTTTTTGCAGAATTGACACATTTTCCTTCCTATCCGTCAGATATAGATCGGACGGTCTATATTACGGGATGGCAGGCACACCATCATCACCAATTTTATTTTTTATAAGAGTAGAGATAATCACGTATGTGTAAGTGATTTAATAAATGAATGTATTTGTTCCAGAAATCATGGAGTAGCGGGGGCGGCAAGTGGATCCCCACTTTTCTAGTACAACGAGAGATCATGCGGCACGTGTTTGAGAATGATAAGCGCCCATAAAAGGTCATTTGCAAGAATTAAAGTGAGAGAATTTTTGAATTTCGAAACATCTAGATCAAGTAGGGGAGCGAGGTACATTGTCGCATTGGAATTGCAATTTGTTCGCCCTCTTATGCTACAATATATAAACATATAAAAATCGATAGCATAATTTTGAGTTCCAATCTCATTTCTGCCGCCATATGTTTTACGTAAGTGTTGGCCACACATGAAAAATACAAGTATACATGTCAATTTGTGTTAAGTCCCATATGTGAGTGAAATACATTGGTTTAATTATATCTTTTGAAAGGTTGGCGATCTATACGCGAGTAAGAGTGCATTTGCTTATCTATGAAATTTGTTGGTTCCACATAAACTCCAACCTTCATAAATATAATAGAAAAATACTTAAAAATAATAAAGTCTAATCAGTCATGTCCCGCTATGGCAAGCAAGAGGAAACTAATAGGGTAATGTTTGCGGCCAGTCGACCGGCTAACGACTCGGCCGGTCCGACGTGCGCCGCATGATCGTTCTCGATCGTGCGACTCACATGCACGCTGGACACGCGCTGCCTTATCCTTTTGGACGTGAAGCCTTATCCTCTGTACGCACGCGAAGCTTCCCCGCCATTCATTTCTTCGTGAGCTGAGCATCTCTCTTCTCCTCAAACCGCACCTCCGGCTAGCGGCACCACCGATGACCACCACCTCCGCGCCCCGCCCATGTGAAGCTTCTAGGCGCTTCCCAACCAATCCCGTCGGCGGCTTTCTCCGGCGAACTCATCCCTTTTCTCTCGTTACAAGCCGTGCCCAACCCACTCTCCCGCTTCGCGTGTCAGTAGAGGGGGCTGGATGCCCGAGGTGATGGAGCGACGGGCGACGGCAGCTGTGCGTGCGTGCGGTGCCGACGAGAGGCGGTGCGGGGGGTGCTGCGAGCGTGGGCAGCGAGCTCTCCGGTAACGTGTTGTTTTTTGCTGGAACGGGACTTTTTTGTTGCTGGAACCTCCTGTTCTTTTTGCTACAATCAATTTTTGTTGGATCTGATGTTTGTGGGATTTATGCTGGAACCAGACTAAATTGTTGCTGGAACCGGCTGTTTCTTTTGCTACAATCAAATTTGTTGGATTTTGATGTTTGTGGATTTTTTTGCTGGAAACAGAGTAATTTGTTGCTGGAGCCGGGTGTTTCTTTTGCTACAATCAAATTTGTTAGAGTTTATGATTTGTGGGAATTTTGCTGGAACCAAAGTAATTTGTTGCTAGAACCGGCTGTTTCTTTTGCTACAATCAAATTTGTTGGAGTTTGATGTTAGTGGAATTTTTGCTGGAACCGGGTGTTTCTTTTGCTACAATCAAATTTGTTAGATTTTGATGTTTGTGGGATTTTTGCTGGAATTGGAGTAATTTCCGGCTGTTTCTTTTGCTACAATCAAATTTGATGGAGAGTCTGTGATTTGTGGGATTTGTTTTGTTGGAAGCAGCGGTTGCAATGCTGGAACCGGCATCGGCAGGACCTGCAACTGGCCAGGGCATGTTTTGGAGCTGCATCCAGCGAGAAGGGGGTGGTATTGGCCGCCGCCGGCGGC
The DNA here is from genome assembly GCF_018294505.1 of Triticum aestivum. Taxonomy (NCBI): domain Eukaryota; kingdom Viridiplantae; phylum Streptophyta; class Magnoliopsida; order Poales; family Poaceae; genus Triticum; species Triticum aestivum. The sequence goes on along the minus strand of NC_057796.1, from coordinate 350,328,786 downwards.
GGCGCTGAGATGCTGGAACCAGCTTCGTCGGGGGACTGCAATGATTGTGTCCGGAGCTGGAACCGAAGGAAGCACGCAAGATGCAAGCGGGGAGGTGCTGCAAAACTCGAGTGAGCTCGGCGGCGGACGAGGACGGCCGGCGAGGATGGGGACCGGCGAAGAGGACGACCGGCGGGGGTGGGGATAGGCGACGAGGTCAATCACCGGAGGGGAGAGGATGCGCGCACCGAGCGGGAGATGCGATTCCAGTGAGAGAAAAAAGAAGCTGCGGGGCAAACCCTTTTTTTCCACCAGATCCAATGGCCCACGTGGCTCAAATCCAACGGCCCTGACGCGACCGGCCGAACGGTTGGGCCGGTGCGCCGGCGCAGATTAGTGCCCAAACGAATATGTCCGCAAACGATGAGTCCATTCTGAATCCACTGACCAGTTCCAGCAAAGAGCATAGCAGCGCTGCATGCAGTATGAAATGTTTGGTTTTCTTTAACACAGTATAATCACAGCTGCTTATATACACGCACATACACGCATTTTTACTCTATATGAAAGCATGCACACTATCTTATTCCTATGAGTATCTTTGAGATACTGAGCCGACACAACATCTAAAATTGACAAACTCATCACAGTTCACAGGCACCACATTGTTGACGTCCTCTCTAACTGAACGAATATCACTGAAAAACCTGAAATAAATTTAAGAAAATGCGAGCACCAGTTTCAAGTTTAGGATTTAAATCTTGATAGGTTTGTTCCACCACACACCACATGAAACGTAACCAGCCGAGCTACGCGCATCGCGCAGTTCGCTTTGAAGCGTCTGCTCTCTGATCGGCGCCTCTGCCCATACTGTCCACGAGGAAGGCGTGCACGCTGTCACGTTGCTAACACACAGATCAAAAAGGGGCGCGGTCAAGTTTGGTAGGCCATCCACGGCTAGCGTCCGACACCAATCCACCACACAGTGACACTGCATCCATGGCCATCATGCATGCATGTCATACTCAGGGTATGGACTTCAGGGATTTAGATGTTAGGGATTTAGGGTTCATTTGCATCGTCCTCTACATTCTCAGGGTTTGAAATAGACTTCACTTGTCTTCATTTTCTTCCGCACGTCCGGCGTGTTCAAGATGAGAAATGGCGCATGTTTTTTTGCACCGAAAGGGCGGTCGTCCGTCGATTTCCCGAGTCTAGAAAATGTGAGCGTCGTGCCTGGGCAGTGCATTTGTTCGTTCGAATTGCAAGGATAGTGGAGAACTATTATAAATTATAAATAAAATGAAAAATAGTAGAGGATAAGCGCTCAGGCATGGGCGGGAGAGGATATGGTGACGTGACACTGACACACAATCATATGCACGAAGACGATAAGAACAACAATGTTCTTTGCCCATATCTGAGCATAATAACCTGTCGGAAACTTTTTTTTCAATCACACGGGACGGTCGACGTTTGGTTAGGACTTTTTTTTAGTCACAACTTATAAGTCCCAAGTCCCTAAAAAGTCTCTACCTGTTTGGTTCCTGGGACTTATAAGTCCCTATAAGATCATATTACAACTATAAGACCCTATAAGACTCTCCTTGAGAGTCTTATTTCATAAGTCCCAAATGCCCACTTTATAAGTCCCTCGTGTTTGGTTTAGATGGGACTTATAGAAACTTTTTTAAGTCCCTAAACCAATAAGTATCTGAAAACAAACACCCTCTAATGCCGCGCCGTCGCATCCATCGTCCATTTCATTCATTCGCACAAAATGCGCGCGCGAGGGAGAGAGGATCTACAAGCTCCGGAGTAGCTGCATTCTTCTTGCTCCGGCCGGGCATCTAAGACTCGCAAGTACAACGAAGAAGAATCGACCCTTCTCCCCACGTACCAAGCAATGCTATCCGCACTAGATCAAAAAAAAAAGCAATGCTATCCGCACGGGAAAAGCGTGCCCCGCTCAACTCCGGAACACAAAGCGCGCGCGTTTCGGGAAATGTTTAAAATCAACCGGCTGAAAAGAGCGTCACGTAAACCGGCTGCTCTGCTCGACACGTGTCCCTGAGAGAACGAGGCCGCCGCTTTACCCCTCGAGCTTATCTCCTTCACACGGCTGCTCCTCCACACGTTTTCTCCCTCATCTTCTTTCCTCTTCCCACCTCTTCCGTTGCATCTGAGAGGGAGAGACGCCCATGGCGACGCCAACCACCAACCGGGATGGACGACCACCACCACGACCACTAGCTGAAGTGAAGCTTCGCCGGCGCCCGTCTGGTGCTGCGGTGGAGCTTTGACGGGGCAGGCGGGCAGCGGTGTTGCGATGGAGCAGGGCCGCGCGGTGGTGGTGACGCTGCAATGAAGCTTCGCCGGCAGCCGTCGGGGTGCTACCATGGAGCACGGCTGAGGTTGCAATGAAGCTCCGGCGAGGTTGCAATGAAGCGCCACGGCGGTTCTTGGAGCTCCGGCGAGGTTGCAGTGAAGCTCCGACGAGGTTGCAGTGAAGCGCCGCGGCGGTCGTCGGGTCGCGGAGTCGCCGGTGCTGCGATGCAGCGTCGCCGGAGTTTTTGTTGTTGCTATGCATCGTCGCCGGAGTCACCGGTGTTTCTATGCAGCATCGCCGGGGTCGTCGCTGCTGCGATGCATCGTCGTCGGAGTCGCCGGTGTTTCTATGCAGCGTCGCCGGAGTCACCGGTGTTGCTATGCATCATCGTAAGATATGAGATGAGGAAGACGAGCTGGGTTTGCCACGAGCTTGTGATCGAACGGTTACGCGCGCCTAATCGGATGGCTTGGCGGGCGGCTTATCTTTCTTCAAAATCAGCCGGATGACGCCTAGCATCGGCCGCGCGTTTCTGTTCTGTTCCCCCACCGGCCACCGCTGCTCACTATTGCCGTCCAAAAAAGAAGCGCAGCCATGGGTGCACGGGCGGGATCTGTTGGATGGTCATGGACGCACGGGCGAGCCTAGCCTCGCAGGCAGGCATGCAGCGGCAGCAGCCATGGGTGCAATGGATGCAAAGCATGCAAGGAAGCGAGCAGTGGTGGTTACCTTGACGTCGAACTCGGCGCGGTCGTGCTTGAGCAGGTAGAGGATGGCGAAGAGGTCGTCGGTGTCGATGTCCGTGTCCACCAGGATCCGGTGAGGCGGCGGCCCGCCCGTGGCGAGCTGCGCCACGAGAAGGAGCAAGGGCAGCGTCCTCGCCACCGCGAACCAGCCCATCCCGAGCTGCCGGCCGGTCTTCTCCTTCCCTCATCCCCGCGTACGCTACGCTCGCACACGATGGCCGAATGAAATGGGCCTATGGTCCCTGCGTGCGTGTATACACGCAGCTGTAATAAGTAGGCGACCTGAGGAAGTGAGGAGCCTGAGGTCGTTACTCGATCGCTGTCTCCGGGTCCAGGGAGCCTTGATTGGCCATTTCGGTACGCGAGGGAACGAGCGCGCGTGCGTGTGTAAATAGTGGGAACGAGCGAGACTATGGTCTATGTTTTTTTCTGAGCAAATACTGTGGTCTGTGGGTGTGTGGCGGGGCATATGTCCAAAGTCCAAGCTCCGGTTAATGGTGGGTTGGGTTTCTTAGGGAGATTTAAATTTTGGTTCCTGTTCTCCACGCATTGAACATGGGGCTGCTCTGATCGATGATTAAAGTAGTAGCACTCGTACTGGTAGTATCACTGTGTCAGTGATGGCGGTACTAACAGAAGAAGACGTGCCATGGGTTTCCTGAAGCCGGCTTGCCAAATACGTCGGGCGGGGGAAATATTGGTTCCTAGTGGCGGATCGTTGAGCGCGCCAGGGTGGCGTGGGCTTGTTAAATATTGCTACACGTGATTTCGTGGGATTCGCTTGAGTTATACCTGGCAGGTGATCCTGCGTATCTCCAAGAAAATTGTCGGGATTAGCGTGCGACGATCCTTCCGCTTGATCCACGCAGTTTACTCCAACGGCGTGCTTTGTCCGGCAGAGAGCGAGAGCGAGAGCGCGACGATCCACCTGTCCGGCCGCGCGCTCGACCACGATTGACGACCCGTCTAGATCCAAGCGTGTCTACTGCTGCACATGCTCATGGTGCACGTTCCACAGTCCACACCGAAATATCAGGACGCTGCGGACTGCGCATCTGTCCGCGCACACGGAAATGTACTGCAGAAATCTGCTATGCATGCTTTAGTAATTCAATAATCCTACGCTCTGCGAGGAAAGCGGTAGCCAACAGTTATGATGTGGTTGATAGTGTTTTTAGGGATACGAAAGCAACGTATGAAGAGTTACGTAACACGCCTAACAAATTCTATCCCCCACCCCACCCCCCCAATTTTCACCCTTGTGGGCCCCTCCCACGCCCTTACATCTAGGGGAAGACTTGTATAGGATATGTCCTTATGTGAGATTAATGTGATTAAAAAATTTAAAGATACGAAACATGTTCAAAAATTCTGAAACAAAATTGGAGACACACATTCATGTGTGATGTACAAGCTTAAAAAGTTCCAGCTCCTAATTCGAACTATACTTATTGGACCAAAAAAGACAAAATCAGATGTGAATAGTATCAAATACTATTCACCCTAATGTTGACACTATTCATACTCGAACTTGTCTTTTTGGAATCTCTAACTGTAGATCAAGTTTTGAGCTGTGTAGTTATAGACATGCCCCGCATATATGTTGTACATTTTTTTCCAGATTTTTTTGGATTGTCTAAATATGAAATGTTTGGGTTGATCCTACGATCTTACCTAAAGGGCTGATCCTATACTAGTCTCCCCTTTCCATCCAATCCTAATCCTACACGTTGCCTGTTACATTAAGAGCGCGGCTAATACGCACGGCAATCTTCTGCCTGATTTCAGCACGATGGGTCGAATCGTTAAATTGCAATCATTTGCTAATCACCGCCGTTCAAAGTAGCCATCAATCATATGTGGACGGTCGTGTGCATAGCACTTTCATTTCTGTAGTGATCACTAGTACCAAAACTTTGAACATCGTCTGCCTGCATCTCGATTCACGACTCTACGACAGGAGGTGGCTCCCGCGGTTGAGTAGTCATATTCTTTCCGTCCCAGTGGAAAAGAAAACGTGTTGGCTCATTTGGTAACCAGGGATCCTCCCGGGATCCCCCTCCTTTCCCTGGGTGAGGAAACCCCGAGCAGAATCGAGCCGGGCGAGTCTGCCGCCGCATTTGGTTCCCAACGAGGGGGAGGGATCCCGGCCCTTTCCACGGCCCTTCCCCGGCTAAGATTTCCACGTCTGCACTGGTCGGGGAGGAGTTCCTCGTCTTGCTCGCTTGAGTAAATTGTAGAGAAGTACCACAATTGGGGCATTGAAAGTAGATTGGTACCAAGATTGGGACGAGCCGTTGCAAAAAAGACTAAAAGTGTGTTTTATATGTATTGACAGAAAAGCTGACCGGTTGGGCCCGCCCGTCAGGCGCCACGCTGGCCAGTGCGCGCGTGCCCGCGCGCTGACTAGGACGAGGCCGGCTCGCACCGTTATAGTCGCTCGCCTTCGCCTGCGCCCGAGCCAGACCCGACCCCGACCCCGCTCGCCTTCTTCTTCCTTTCTTCCTGCTCTCTGCCTCGCCGTCGCCTGCGCCCGCCACCGCCGGCCGCCACACCACGCCGCCGCAGCCATGGTTCTGGAGGACGAGAGCAGCGATGACAACTCAAGCCTCCCGTACATGTACTCTGAAACCTCCACCGATGGGCTGAACCAGGTAAGCTACTCCATTGGAGCTAGGGTTAGGGTTAGGTTTAGGAAATTTGGGGATTTTTGTGTGTAGGTGGTGAGGATTTCGTCGATGTTGTGAGGATTTCGTTTGATTTGTTGTGTCCTCGTGCTGTGCTTTTGACTGTGCAGGTGCCTTTCTCACTTGAGGACCCGGATTACAAGGGCCTTGAGCTAGATCTGAAGGCGTTCTGCGAGAAGCATGGGAAGCCATCAGAGAGGCTTGTTGCGTTTGAAGGAACAATGACTGGGAGAAGGTTCTTAGCATGTGCAGAGCCGGTATTTTTCTTGCCTTGTTGATTAAGCACTGGATGTGTTCATTGAAAGTGGCAGAGTCTTGTTTGCCACCTATGATTCAGTTATGTGCATGCTAAATTTGTTAGTCATATGTGCCCTACTGTAGTGCTCATTGTGGGAATGCTCATTATTAAGTTCAGTGGAATGCATTTCTGCTAAAATATATGCTCCTGTTGTGTGCACATGCTATTTATTTACACTTCTTTCCAAATGCAGTGTTGCTCAATATTAAATTCAGTGGAGCCAGTTAGTAACTATTGCTTACTACTGACAGTAGGTAGTCTCATTAGCTAGTTTGTTGCTGCAGGCTAGTGTAGTGTATTTAGCTGGGCAAAGTAGTTCACATTGTATTGCTTATTACTATTAGGATTCCATTATATTAAAGGTCAATTCTTAGCAATTGCTGTTGCTTAGCACATGGCTGCTTAGCAACTTCTAAGTTGAATGGAGTGTTACTCTGCTGCCTGGTAAATATATTGATCATCCATTGTAGGATTACATTAATTTATTTTACAATGTGCTCCTGTTGCTTAGCAAATGGCTGTGCAAATTCAGTTAATGTCAGTGCCAACATTAGGTACTGCCATGAACTAACTGTTGCTTAGTACTCTTAGTAGTTGTATTGTACTAAATTTTGCCCTTCTAATTTTTCCAGGAAGGTCAGAATTGTGGGTTTGTTCAGTGGGTTGATGAGCAGTGGCCCCCAACAATGGAGAATGCATTGCTGAAGCTTTGGTCAATGGTTGAAGAAAGCAAGTCTGCTAGGGTGAATGATAATCTTCAAAGTGCTTTAACTATTCATCATTTGACAGAAGAAAAGAACAAGCTAGATGCAGACTATGACAAGTTAGTGAAAGATGTGCATCAACTTGTGGACTTTCAGCAGGATAGGGTTGTGGATTTCAGTTATCTGCAGTCTGCTGTCACATATCAGCACCAATGCAGAACTGAATTGGTGGCTGGTATGAAGGCAGAAATGGCAAAGAAAGATGCAGCTACAGAGAAGCTTCAACAGAAGTATGAACTCCTGTGCAACCTGACAAGTGCTCAAGCAACTGTCATCCAAAACCAGAAGTTGAAGAATATGAAAGAGAAGGAATTGCTGAGTGAGGCTAGGATGAATTTGGAGTTGAAGAATGCAGAGTTCACAAAGTTTGAGGAGAAGCTCACCCAAGAGAAGCTAGAGTTGAAGTTCCAGGTTGCTGATCTGCTGAAGCTCAAGGAAAACCATAATGAAGAGAAGCAGATGCAAGAGTTTAAGATTACTGAGCTCATGAAGGCAGAGGAGAAGCTGAAGGAGAAGATCAAGGGGATCCAGGCCATCTTGCAGAACTGAACAAGATGAATTGAGATTAGTGGGCATTGCAGACCTTTTGGGAAGGATGGCTGTGCAATGACCTAGTAACTTAGAATTATGGTTGTGTAATGTATGGTTCTAGTACTAATTGTGAACTCTGGCTGTTTATGTACCTAGTAGTTATGCTATTCATCCTTTTGTGAGAAAAGGATGGATTGTGCATTTGAACTCCACTATGTAATGTGAACAATGGTTGTGTATTCCTATAATGTGTTGAACTCCAGTTAGTATCGTTTGCTTTCAATGTTAGACTGAAAATGATGACATAGTGATGCTTATGTTAGACTGAAAATGATGACATACTGATGCTTATGTTATACTGATGGTTAAATGCTTAAATGCATTTGCAAAAGGAATAGCTACATATGTTAGAGTGATGCTTAAATGCATTTGCAAAAGGAATAGTTTCTTATGTTACAGTGATGCTTTAGGTGGTTCCATCGACCCCGAGCCACCGTAGACCCTAGTTGAGAGCTTTAGGTGGTTCCGTCGACCCCGAGCCACCAAAACCCAAAATGATGGCTTTATGTGGTTTCGTCGGCCCCGAGCCACCCTAAACCCTAGTTGATGGCTTTAGGTGGTTCCGTCGACCCCGAGCCACCAAAACCCAAAATGATGGCTTTAGGTGGTTTCGTCGACCCCGAGCCACCAAAACCCAAAATGATGGCTTTAGGTGGTTCCGTCGACCCCGAGCCACCGTAGACCCTAGTTGAGAGCTTTAGGTGGTTCCGTCGACCCCGAGCCACCAAAACCCAAAATGATGGCTTTAGGTGGTTTTGTCGACCCCGAGCCACCCTAGACCCTAGTTGATGGCTTTAGGTGGTTCCGTCGACCCCGAGCCACCAAAACCCAAAATGATGGCTTTAGGTGGTTTCGTCGACCCCGAGCCACCAAAACCCAAAATGATGGCTTTAGGTGGTTCCGTCGACCCCGAGCCACCGTAGACCCTAGTTGAGAGCTTTAGGTGGTTCCGTCGACCCCGAGCCACCGTAGACCCTAGTTGAGAGCTTTAGGTGGTTCCGTCGACCCCTAGCCACCAAAACCCAAAATGATGGCTTTAGGTGGTTTCATCGACCCCGAGCCAACCTAGACCCTAGTTGATGGCTTTAGGTGGTTCCATTGACCCCGAGCCACCAAAACCCAAAATGATGGCTTTAGGTGGTTTCGTCGACACCGAGCCACCAAAACCCAAAATGATGGCTTTAGGTGGTTTCGTCAACCCCGAGCCACCCTAGACCCTAGTTGATGGCTTTAGGTGGTTCCGTCGACCCCGAGCCACCAAAACCCAAAATGATGGCTTTAGGTGGTTTCGTCGACCCCGAGCCAACCTAGACCCTAGTTGATGGCTTTAGGTGGTTCCGTCGACCCCAAGCCACCCTAGACCCTAGTTGATGGCTTTAGGTGGTTCCGTCGACCCCGAGCCACCAAAACCCAAAATTCTGTCGACCCCGAGCCACCGTAGACCCTAGTTGAGAGCTTTAGGTGGTTCCGTCGATCCCAAGCTACCAAAACCCAAAATGATGGCTTTAGGTGGTTTCGTCGACCCCGAGCTACCCTAGACCCTAGTTGATGGCTTTAGGTGGTTCCGTCGACCCCGAGCCACCAAAACCCAAAATGATGGCTTTAGGTGGTTTCGTCGACCCCGAACCATTTTGAGTACTCCATTTTGAGTACTCATCAACATATCAATCATATAAAGAACCATTCTGAGCATACACAACATATCAATAACTCCATTAATATATCCAGCATATCAATAACTCCATTTTGAGTACTCATCAACATATGAATCATAAAAAGAACCATCCAGGCTTGCATAATATAATGAGTACTCATCAATAACTCCAACATATCAATAACTCCAGCAATATATCCAGCAATATATCCAATAATATATTGAGTACTCATCAACATATCACATGAAGATATCCAATAAGATGCATCCACATGAACAAAAGCCATATATGGCATTGATTCTTAAAGTACACCACCAAAGCAAGATCACATTGTATCATAGGATGCAAGAACACACACATGAAGTATCTAGTTGCCACTTGCATAGAAGTAGCTCCTCCATCCTCTATGTGTACCACCAGCACCTCTCCCAGTAGTAGATGTGGAGGGAGCAATAGATGTGGAGGGACCAGATTGCCTTGGGGCAGAGAATGTACCTCTCCCTCTCCCAGCACCTCTCCCAGCACCTGGTGCAGCACCTCTACCAACACCTCTCCCAGCACCTGCAGCTGCAGAACCTCTCCCAGCACCTCTCCCAGCTCCTCTCCCAGCACCTGCAGCTGCATCACCTCTCCCAGCTCCTGTCCCAGCACCTCTCCTAGCACCTCCTGTTCCAGCTGTTGGTGTTGTTGTAGGAGCTGGTTGAGAAGTTCTTGGTGCTGGTGTAGTAGCAGCAGCACCAGCATTGGAATTCCTTGCAAGAGGCTTGCATAAACAAGAAGGAAAATGAGTTAGTACTTAAAAAATGGAATGTACAAGAAGGAAAACATGTTACTACTTATAAGAGGATTACCACATGTTTGTTCTTCCTCAAAGCTAGCTCAGGCTTCAACTGCTTCATGCAGCTTGTGTACCTATGTCCTTGCAGTCCACAATTGCCACATGTTATAGTCCCCATTCTGGATGTGTCCTTAGGCTTTGGAACTTCAAATCTCCCCTTGATCCTCTTCTCTTTCTTTCTTCCTCTCTTCACTTTAAATGCAGGTGGGTCAATGTCTGGACCAGGGGTCCTTGTCCAGTCATGCTCACCAGGAACTGGATAGATCATTGGTTCATAAGCTGCCACATAAAATTCTTTCTTGAAGAACTTGCTGACATAATCCTCTGGTTTTCTTTTGCCCTTGTTTATTGCTGAGATGGCATGGTTACATGGGATGCCACTGAGGTCCCATTTTCTGCACCCACATGTGTGCACTTGCAAGTTAACAGCATGGGTTTGCTGCCCACTTGTAACTTGCCACAAGTCCACACTAGCTTGAATTGGTTTGCAATATTTGGCCCTCTCCTTCTCAACCTCTAGCTTCTCACTATAATGGGGTGTTATGTCCCATCTAGCTTTCTTTCGACTCTCCCTATTCCTATGCCACCTCATCATCTGCTTATCCTTTATTCCATCACACATTGTCCTAATTGGTTTCTTCCTAACATCTAGGACATACTTGTTGAACACCTCAGACAAATTGTTAACTACAAGGTCAGTCTTGCAATTTGTGTCAAATGCATGCCTTGCCCATGTTTTCTTGGGTATTTGACAAAGCCACTCCCAAGCTTCCTCACATTCAGCTCTAAGGTCATTCATTGCAATGTTAAATTTGTGTTCACTATATGCATAGGCAGCATTATCCATACACTTCTTCAGATCTTCCCCCCTAAACCCAGCATTTTGGAAGTTTGCATAGATATGCCTAAGGCAGAATCTTTGGTTGCACTTAGGAAAGACAACATTCACTGCATTTAGTAGGCCCTGGGACACACAATTAAACTAGCTAAGCTACTATCTAGCACAAAACAACCATATAGGAACAAGGACATAAGATGCAAGCACATACCTTTTGTCTATCTGACATTATTGTATATGGACCAAACTGTCCCTCTTCTCCTCCTAGGTAGATTTTAAGTTGGTGTAGAAACCAACACCAGTTAGGTGTGTCCTCTTGCCCAACAATACCAAATGCTAGTGGGTATATATTGTTGTCGCCATCTCTACCAGTGGCAGGAAGTAGTTGAGCACTAGTAGTTAACTTAATGAAGCACCCATCAACACCTGAATGAGCAAGCAAATTCAATATTTAGAACATTCAAATGCATTTCAAGATGAAACAATATGTAACTAATGCACAAGGTGAACAAACTAACCAATGAATGGTCTGCACCCCTTGAGAAACCCCTCCCTTGCTCCATTGATGCAATAGAACATAGCATGGAATCTTGGACCTGGATGGGGGATTTTTTCAGTGGGTGTTGGAGTTACAGTAGTGACTACTACTCTACTCCTAGGGTTTGTATCCATCACTATCTGAGCATAGTCTTTCAACCTAGGGTATTGCTTCTTGTGGTCTCCTAGCACAACATCAATAGCTAGGTTCTTTGCCCTATATGCCATTGACTTGGGCACATCCACACCATACTTCTCCATGCAGGCATCAATCAAAGTCTGAATGCCAGTTGTTAGATCAGATCTGAACAGTGACTCATACTTCTGTGCAAGCCACTTAGCACTTACCCTTGTTGTCTCTGTACTAATAGGGAAAGTGTGCTTAATTCTCATCTTCTTAACTAAAAAAGTAGTTTCACCTTTTATAACTGCTGCCACCATAAAGAAGTTGCAATATTTTTGGTTGCACTCTACAATTATTCTTTGATCTGAGTTCCTATGATATCTGAAGTTTCTGCCTTGAGTGATGTGTAAGTTCAACAAAGCCTCTCTGAATTGATGTTGATCCAAGAAACACATCTTTAGACATAATTGCTCATGTGGTGCCTCCATTTTCTCATTGTACCATTTTCTAGGAGGCCTCTGCTTTGCCCTGCTCTTCCTTTTCTTTGGCAGCACAAATGACAATGGCTCATAACCATCATCATCGGCCTCCTTCAACAATCCTTTCTCTTCTTCATCAGATGAAGGTTTGAAATCAGGTTCCTCCTCTTGAACTACACTTGAATGTGTCCTTGTTGTAGGCCCTTTCCTAACTGGAAGCTTCTGTTTCTTCTTCTTCTTCTCTTCATGTACAATTACAGTTTCTTCATCCTGTGAAACAACTTTGTCATCTTCATCCATTTGAAAAGGTTCCTCAACCTCTGTGTCACCCTCATAATGCACCACTTCTTCCTCCTCAGATTCTTCATCATCTGTTTCTTCCTCTTCTATTTCATCATACTCTCTCTATTTCTTTCCCTCATCCATCTCTATATCACCAGCATCACCCATATAAAAAGGGTTTACATCACTGTCATCTTCACCTTCACAATCAGAACCACCACTGCCATCATATCCCTCTTCTTCTTCTATTTCCAAAACAGCTTTCATTTTTCCTTTTACATTCTTGCTCTCTTGTGTGCAAACACCAGTACCATGAGCTACACTGCAGCTGCTACTCTGACTTTCAAAGGCAACTCCTCCTTCATCAACAGCATAGATGGGTGGCTCACTGAGATCATATAACACAGGCTCTTCATACACAACAGTGGATAATTCTTGCCTCTCAAACTGGCTGCAAGGAGGTGGACATGCCCTCACTAGCAAATTTATAACCTTACACTCCTCAACCTGCCTCTTTACTAGTTGCAACTCAGCATTACTCTCTACCATCTCCAATCCTTTCTTCCCTAAATCTGGATTCTCAATGTGAAACAGCAGATCATATTCACTAAATCCTTGGGTTTCCATCACTGCAATCATATTCAGGTATGTTACATCTGAACTGCAGAGCTTCAGCTCAAACATTTCTGAAGCATCAAAATGGAACCTAACATCCAAAATGTCATCATACAAACTGCAAAATGAAATAACAGACAAAATTGGTTAATAAACAATTTTGCTTAACAGATAGGCTAACATATAAACAAAGCTTTGTTTAAGTTAACATATAAACAAAGCTTTGTTTATGTTAACATATAAACAAAGCTTTTATTTACCCTTGCAATATGAATAAACTAAACAATTACTACAAAATCAAACAATGTAAACAACTATCTCAATGCAACCCTAATTACAGAGTGGGTACTTAACTCACAGTAAACTGATGTTTTGTATTTTCAGATAAGTAGTTAACAGAATTGTCCACTAATGGTGCTCTGCTCTAGTTAGGACTCATTTAATCCACTATGCTTCTCTGCTCTGCTCTAGCTAGGTAACACCTAATGCTGCTCTGACAATTTGGACTAAGAAATAACAATGTAATCCACCAATTTGGACTAGTTAGGACTCATGTAATCCACTATACTTCTCTGCTCTAATTAGGACTAGCAATTAGAGTGCTAAACATGCAGGCAGTAAACCCTAACCCTAATCCCCAATTTCAGTGAGCAAGAATGGAACAGTGGAGCACTTACAGAACACCACCGAAGCCATGAGTTCAGTGATGGGCGGTGCTAGGGTTGGCCACCCAAATACGCGCCATCCGCAGCCTCTGCTCCATCGACAACGCCGGCTCCGCAAAATCTTCGTCCTCGCTACTGTACTCCGAGCTGGAGTAGCCGCCACTGCCATCAAGGCCTAAGCGGGGGAGGTCGCCGCCGCTCGCATCGCCCCGGCCATCGCCGCCTGCCGGAGTCGCCGAGGCCATCGTCGCCTAGGGAGGCACAACAGCCGCGGGGGAGAGGAGGGCGCGAGGGAGGAGCAGCCGCGGGGGAGGTGACAGTGCCTAAGCAGTTCGATCCATGGCTACGGCGGTGTGGTGTGGCGGGCGGCGGGGCGGGCGGGGAGGCAGCCGCCGGCGAGGGTGCGAGGAGAAGGAAGAGGGCAGAGCGGGGTCGGGGTCTGGCTCGGTCGCACCAGCGAGACCTAAACGGTGCGAGCCGGCCTCGTCCTAGTCAGCGCGCGGGCACGCGCGCACTGGCCAGCGTGGCGCCTGACGGGCGGGCCCAACCGGTCAGCTTTTCTGTCAATACGTATAAAACGCACTTTTAGTCTTTTTTGCAACGGCTCGCCCCAATCTTGGTATTGACACGTAAAAATTACCAATCTTGATACCAATCTGCTTCCAATGCCCCAATTATGGTACTTCCGTGCAGTTTACTCTGCTCGCTCTCATGACTGAGATGCGAGTGTTTGATGAAAGCCGACCGGGAGCGATGTGGCCCGCTCGCCCCTCCACCGAGCGCTCCGCCCCTGCGGCGCCGGCGACGGTGAGGGTCCGGTGGTCTTCCTCCTCCTTGCCCCGAGCTCCCCTCCGCCTAGAAGATCCACTCTTCGCTGCCACCACGTCAGCCATGAAGCTAAGTGATGCCCGCCACCAAAGGATCTTCCCCTGGCAAAGCTTCAGATCTATCTTCCCCTGGCTGCTGGCGTGGTCTCGCAGATCTTATGGTGTTCGGCGAGGACGACTTTGCCTCCCACACACATGGCCGCTACTGTTGCCTCTGTGCTCAGCATGGTTAGTTACATCTTCAGATCATCCACAAACGGAGACTGAGCGGCAGTGACAGTATGGCTGTGATCAGCCAGAAGGTGCTCATCTACAGCATATGCGCCATGGCCTGCGGCATTGAGCGATTTCGGTTGGAAATTTCGCTGCTGCACTTTGTTTCCCTGGTATGGCCTTCCCCGGTTATTCCCGTCAGCCAAAGGATCATGTACCTTTTCCCCGCGTTTTATGTTCGCACAAGATAATTCCACCCGAGGCATCTGCTCCCTGTGACTAGCTCTCCTAGCATCCAAATGAAGCCTTAGGGTTTAGTGGCCGTGAGGTGTCGTGTCTCCTTTGTTGAAACCGTCAGATATCTATCCTACGGTGGCTCTTGATATTGCTTATTTGCGTCGACAACCAGGTTAGTCTGACGAATACATTGTGCAGATTGTAGAACGTGATAAAGTTGGGCGCTGGTAGTTCAGTTAACAGAGTTCACACACACGCGCGCATGTTCATGTGCATACGGATGATCGTAAATGCTTTAGCTGGGCCAACACGTGTGACAGGCCAGAGTTGTTTACAACACGGCCATGCATATGCTGCAATTGTTGAACCGTGGTGAACATATTTGTATATCAAAAACTAAAAAATACACAAAAATTCACACCAAAGTTTCTTTGTTTGTTAATTTTGATAGACTGCCCTGTAAAATAAAATATTGACAGACTGGAAAGCTAAAAAAATTGCAATGAGTTTTCTCATTTTTTAGTTGCATATTTGCCACACACAAAAACTATCTTAGTTTCTCAGTTTTGTATTTTGTCAAAGAACTAGAAAACCGAGTAACACAACGATTTTCCTCAGTTTATTGGAATTTCTTTGAAACACTGATTACAAAATAAACAAACATGTGTGCAACTCACACTACTACATACACACTCACACAATGCCAATTGAAGATCCGGTTCGTTGTGGAGCTTTAAAGTTGACAAAGTCATCATAGACGTCTCGTTATCCACGGCAACATCACTTCTCACTAAAAGGATGATTCGCATAAAAGAGACACCAAATCATCAAACTTGGAGTTTGATCCAAAAACTCATTGATTCTCAATTTTTTGTTTATCTTAAAAATTGAACAAAACAACCTCTTGTTCCATACAAACACATGAAAGCTCCCTAGAAGGCACTAGCACAACCCGATCAAGACATAGTTTATATTTTAATTCTATTTTGGGGTGATACATTCCTATCTAATACTCCCTCCGTTCGAAAATACTTGTGCGACAAGTATTTTCGAACGGAGGGACCAGATAAAAAATGTTATTAGAACCAGTTTAGAATAAATGAAATCTTCCATAACTTGTAAAATTGGCAAAGTGGTCTTATACCTTAATACAAATATTCATATATTTAAAATGAACTGTCCACCTCATGTTTTAAAAAACATTCTTGTATACAGAAAAATATTAGTGTCTTATAAAATGCTCATTTGTTTTTGAAAAAGGAGTTTGTGTATTCCAAAAGCTTGTTCATGTTTTGAAGAAAAATGCTCAAGTATTCACCCCATCCCCCAGCCCCCCAAAATATAAAGGTAAAAGACAAATAAAATATAAAAATATAGAAAATAAAAATATGGTAAGCAAATTAGAATCTCTATATACTACTTAAAAAATGGTGTTCCTTTTACTGCAAAGCAGAGTGCTTCGTCCAACATTCCATATTTTTCCTCATGATCATTCCTTGAAAACCGCCTTGATTGTCCCATCTTTTATCGACTTACCAAATAAACTTTTTTTGGTAAGTTAATAAGTGATTACAATATAAAATCATGGATAGGATTTGATAAACATTTATTTACACAATCATATAATACGGAAAAGTAAATTATAAGCTAATGTACTAGAGTATTTACACCCGTAGCAAAGCACGGGCAAAACATAGTAAAAACAGAAATCTTGAAATGGCCCGACACACGTAGCTGGCCTTCAAGCGTCTGGGGGTCAATTTGCACTTAAGGTTTTTTTAGGGATGCACTTAAGGTAGATGATTGCAGTTGCGTCTTTGTAACGAGACCTAAATGGGCCAGGCCCAACAGTGCATGAGGCGCGTTACAAGCTGCACTTTTGTTCTTCATCCTTTTCCCCTTTTTTACTTTTATTTATATTCATTTTTTATGAAAATAATCTTTTGTTCTTCATCCTTTTCCCCTTTTTTACTTTTATTTATATTCATTTTTTATGAAAATAATCACTCCAAGGTTAATGTGGATGCAACAGTTCACCGCGCGGGGGGGGGGGGGGGGGCATCATGGATCAGTTGGCATAGTATGTCGTGACAACAAAGGAGGATTCCTCGGAGCCTCTGCCATGGTTTTTAACACGGGTGATCCAGCCACTTTGGAGGCGTTTGCAATACGAGAGGGGCTATCCCTGTCCATGGATCTAAATCTGGACCGTATTTGTGTGGCATCTGATTGCAAGGGTGTTGTCGAAGAAATAAAGATGGGAAGTGGAGCTACTTATGGGGCAATTATCCGGCAGATTAAGCAACAAGTATCTTCTTTTATTTCATGTAATATAGTTCATGAATTTAGGAGCTCAAATGTTGAGGCTCACAACTTAGCGAAACATGTTTTGACTCTTGGACCTAGCCGCCATGTTTGGTTAGGCCAGCCCAATGACATTCCGTTCGTCCATGCAAACAATGTGACGGTTTGAATAAAAAGTTTTGCGAGGTTGTCTAAAAAAACTTTCGTTCTTCAACTTTCCCCCCTTTTTTTACTTTTATTTATATTCATTTTTTACATATGTGTATGAAAATAATTACTTCACTTACAATTTAAAAAGGCTTGATGACATATTTAAATAATGTTAATGGAAGTCAAAAATTTGTTTGTGCAATTTAAATATATGTTTGTACCATTAAAAAACAAAGTTCATGACATTTAATAATGTTTGTTAGAATTTTAAAATATTACATAAAAATGATTGTGACATTTAAGAAAATGTTTGCGACATTTTAAAGAAATGATCACGTGTTTCAAAAATATGTTCATGGCATTTATTAAAAATACTATACAATGTTTCCTGCCATTCAAAGAAATTATTCAACATGTATTTAAAAGTTAATGTGTATTAATAAATGTTCAAACATGTACTCGCGTTTATATTTAAAAACAAGGTCATAATGTATTGAAAAAATGTTTGTCGCGTATCTGAGTAATATCTCGCGTTTATATGAAAAATGTGTAGCATGTATTAAAAATTAAACTTGTATTTACAAAAAAAAAAGGAAAAACAGAACTGGTGCAGGACTTTCTGTGTGGTAAGACACTCTTATAGTTGCTGCCTGATGTCTTCAAGATTCTGCTCGCGCCATAAAGCCTCGGGGATCTACATTTAATGAAATAGATAACCCCCATCTTTATCCAACCGCATGCACACAGGGCAGAGGGTATCTAGCTTGTTTTCTCTTTATACTGAGTCTTCTAGGCAATGTGTTGTGAGCAAGACACCAATTAAACAACCTGACTTCACATGGGACTTGCATCTACCACATCGTGTTCCTTATCGAGTCACTCTAGGTTGCAACAAGCGATGCGCTAGCAACATGATTCAAATTCTCGTCCTGTATGCCGACCCCTAGCTGATACGTCGATTTGACTGAAAATATCCCCTTTTTTATCGTAATACCATGATATATATACTCCCGGCCTGATAGGGATTGGGAGGACCAAATGAGCATCTTCCTCGGTGAAAAGCTCGCAAACAAGTTCCACATCCCAGCTCTTCGTAATAAGATCCATCCGTTCAACTACTTTGGAAATTATTGTTACCCCATGGTATGCCACCGATCGTCTAGTCCTCCCTAGGAATCCATGGGTCGGACCACACCTGAACTGAGGAGCTATCTCCAATTCTCCACACAACTCCTTCCTGTAAGAGATCACAATCACGTAGGATACTACGACATACATATGAAATACCTGACTTGCTCGTGGCCTCCAGAAGAGAGCATTCTAGATAGTACCTAGCTTTCAGAACCGTGGCACATAAGGAGTCAGGGTACCGCAACAGCCACCAGCTCTGCCTCACCAACATTATCATACTGAAGATGTGTAAGTCTCAGAAACGCGGACCACCTTAACGCTTTGATTTCATCATCTTTTCTCATCCAACCCAATGACATTTATCTTTCCCATCATGCTGGCTCCATCAGTATGTGCAAATCATGTGGCTGATCTCCTCGCAAAGCATTTTTGTCAGGTCGAACACGACCATGGCATAGGCCGGGATAGCCTAAGTGATGACTTTGACGAGAATCTCCTTGCCAGCTGTCGAAAGAAGCTTTTCCTTCCACCCACGAATGCGCAACTAAATTTTATCTTTGAGATATTCAAATTCCTTGCCCTTGGTTGCCCCTGTTGGGTAACGCAGTAATTTCAAAAAAAATCCTACGCACACGCAAGATTCATTTAGGTGATGCATAGCAATGAGAGGGGAGAGTCTTGTCCACGTACCCTCGTAGACCGAAAGCGCAAGCGTTATGACAACGCGGTTGACGTAGTCGTACGTCTTCACGATCCGACCGATCCTAGTACCAAAAGTACGGCACCTCCGCGATCTGCACACATTCGGCTCGGTGACGTCCCACGAACTCTCGATCCAGCTGAGTGTCGAGGGAGAGCTTTGTCAGCACGACAGCGTGATGATGGTGATGATGAAGTTACCGATGCAGGGCTTCGCCTAAGCACTACAACGATATGACCGAGGTGGAATCTATGGAGGGGGGCACCGCACACGGCTAAGACAACTGTCAACTTGTGTGTCTATGGGGTGTCCCCCTCCCCCGTATATAAAGGAGTGGAGGAGGGGGAGGGCCGGCCCTCTATGGCGTGCCCAAGGGGAGTCCTACTCCCACCGGGAGTAGGATTCCCCCCTTCCCTAGTTGGATTAGGAGAGGAAGGAAGGGGGGGAGAGGGGGAAGGAAAGGGGGGCCCGGCCCCCCACCCAATTCGGATTGGGCTTGGGGGGGCGCGCCCCCTCCTAGGCTCCCTTCTCCTCTCTCCCCCTATGGTCCAATAAGACCCATATACTTCCCCGGGGGCTTCTGGTAACCTCCAGGTACTCCGATAAATGCCCGAACTCATCCGGAACCATTCCGATGTCCAAACATAGTCATCCAATATATCAATCTTTATGTCTCGACCATTTCGAGACTCCTCGTCATGTCTGTGATCATATCCGGGACTCCGAACAACCTTCGGTACATCAAAGCACATAAACTCATAATACCAATCGTCACCGAATGTTAAGTGTGCGGACCCTGCGGGTTCGAGAACTATGTAGACATGACCGAGATTCATCTCCGGTCAATAACCAATTGCAGAACCTAGATGCTCATATTGGTTCCTACATATTCTACGAAGATCTTTACCGGTCAAACCGCATAACAAACATACGTTGTTCCCTTTGTCATCGGTATGTTACTTGCCCGAGATTCGATCGTCGGTATCTTAATACCTAGTTCAATCTCGTTACCGGCAAGTCTCTTTACTCGTTCTGTAATGTATCATCCCGTGACTAACTCATTAGTCACATTGCTTGCAAGGCTTTATAGTGATGTGCATTACCGAGAGGGCCCAGAGATACCTCTCCAAAACACGGAGTGACAAATCCTAATCTCGATCTATGCCAACCCAACAAATACCATCGGAGACACCTGTAGAGCATCTTTATAATCACCCAGTTACGTTGTGACGTTTGATAGCACACTAAGTGTTCCTCCGGTATTCGGGAGTTGCATAATCTCACAGTCATAGGAACATGTATAAGTCATGAAGAAAGCAATAGCAACAAACTAAACGATCAAGTGCTAAGCTAACGGAATGGGTCAAGTCAATCACATCATTCTCTAATGATGTGATCCCGTTAATCAAATGACAACTCATGGCTATGGCTAGGAAACTTAACCATCTTTGATTCAACGAGCTAGTCAAGAGGCATACTAGTGACACTCTGTTTATCTATGTATTCACACATGTTCTAAGTTTCCGGTTAATACAATTCTAGCATGAATAATAAACATTTATCATGATATAAGGAAATATAAATAACAACTTTATTATTGCCTCTAGGGCATATTTCCTTCAGCCCCGAGATGAACCGACAAACCGATATCTCTCTCGTTTTGAGACTTTGTCGAAATACCTAGCGCCTGCAGTATTTGTTTATGCAAACATGCACCCTTGTTGGAAAACACGTTGATGATTATCCTATTTTACCATCTCGACTGGGCTTCATACACATCCAAAATCAGCTGCAAGGTCTTGAGACTTGCAACAATAGCCTTCATGACTATTAGGGAGTCGTCCGCGAAGAACAAACGATTAATACGATGCTCCACCGGAAAGATCTGTATACCTTCAATTGGTCCAACTGCACGTGCTGCAGCAATATTGAGAACGCCTCCACGCAAAGGATAAAGAGGCACAGTGAGAATGGGTCGCCCGGCCGGAGGCCTTGCCATGCTGTGGAGAATATCACGTTTAACATAATTTGCTCTAGAAAGTTACACTCTACCCGTCGTATGCCTTGCTCGTGTCGAGTTTTATCACTACAATGCCATCACAACCACCCTTCTTTTTATGCATCATATGTGTGATTTCGTACGCAAACAGAACACTAGCCGTGATCAAGCGGCCCAGCACGAACACAAACTGGGTTGGAGAGATGATCTCCGGGGGAGTGACCTTAGGGTCAGTTATATTGACAGAGTTTGTCTGAAAAATAAGTTATATTGACCGAGTTCGAGAGGTCAGCTATATTGAATGAGTATCTTTTGTGGTAATCGCTTTTTGTTTTTTCCGGTGATACGTATATGCATGGCAATACATATTTGGGCTTTTGATGGGCCTTTGTCAGTTTGCTTGGGGCTCGGTACTGATTTCGAGCGAAACATATTCTTATGCCCCTGTGAGGAGCACCCCTATTTCTCGCTTTAAGTGAGACATGGGGAAACCTCGCGTCGGGGGGAGCCCCAGATGGGCTGGCCCAGCCGTGCGGGAGGCCACGGCCTGATTTTTTTTGTTTTTTGTTCTTTTTTTCTTTATTTTTGTAGTTTTCTTTATACTTTAGAATATTCTAAATATAAATTACAAAAAAATCTTTAAAAACACATTTGAAAAATCTTGAACAAGTATTTGAAAATTGATGATTGCATATTAAAAAAATTGAACAAGTATCTAAAAATATTGAATAAATATTAAAAATGTTGAACAAGTATTTGAAAAATGTTGAATAAGTATTAAAAAATGTTGAATGAGTATTTGAAAAATGTTGAATAAGTATTTAAAATGTTGAACAAGTATTTTGAAAAATGTTGAACGAGTATTTGGAAATTATTGAAAAAATATTTAATAAGTATTAAAATATTGAACAAGTATTTGAAAAATGTTGAATAAGCGTTCGCACAATGATGAACGTGTGTACAAAAAATGTTGATCACTTATTAAGAAAATATTTTTGACATATACGAAAATGTAGAGTGAAAACGAAAAAAATAAGAAAAAACCCAAAGAAAAAATGGAGAAGAAAAAAGAAAACCAAACAAAAAATGGAGAAGAAGACCAAAAAACAAAATAAACCAAAAAAATTAAAAGAAAATGAAAAAACAAAAAAGGAGAAAGAAAAATCAATGAAAATAGTGGAAAAAAACTGAAAAATCCTGGAAAAGAAACAATGGAAACACGGTTCGTTTCAACTTAAGAAGGCCCGACCTACTATTTAGGCGACTGCAGTCTAGCGTGGGCTAACTGCCCTCACGATCAAGTAGGCGACCCAGGTTCGAAACCTCCCGGAAGCGACGCTCTTTTTTCTTTCTCTTCCTGTGAGAAATAGTGCTCTCGTCTCACTCACAAGTCACAGATGCAAACGGAGCCACATCAAATCGAATAAGCATGATGAATCGAGCAAGCTCACAAAGCACACCAATTCTAACTCGCATATGTTTTGTAGATATACTTCGAATGTAATATGGCACTGATTTCCTAATCAAAGATTTATGTCGCAGATAAACATTTCAGTCGCACTAGTTTTTGTCTACACAAAAGTACTATGGCGGTACACCAGACGGCGGAGGTAATCATGGCGGCAGGAACTGCTCGTCAGTCGTCACTGTTGGATGAACACATGACGCCGTCAAATGTTGGCTATTGATCCGGACGACAATCCTGCATCAGACGTAGCGACACCTCTATCAGCAAATGAAATGAGAGGCGCAGAGAACTCGAAACAACATCCAAATTCAGATCTTATGGAATGATGCATCGCAGCTAAGAAGCAAGAGACTACTGAAATGTACTACGTCAATATGTTACGGTACCTGAGGCGAGAAGGGCCAAGAGAAGGGCGGCAATGGCGGCGCCAGGCGCCGCGGCGCTTGACGGCGCGGCGTCCGCCGAGGAGTCGCAGTTGGAGGTCGAGTTCCAGTCACCGCAGAGGCACAGGTCGCCGCGGCTCTCCACGTCGTGGCCGCACACCCCGCCCGTGGCGCGGCACGCGCCGCAGAACCCCCGGTTCGCCTCCGGCAGCGCCCACGCCACCCGGATGCCGTACGCCCACCCGCCGGCCCCCTCGGCGCGCACCGGCGCGAGGCTGTACGCGCTGCTGTACCCCTCGCACTGGAGACGGCTCACGTTCACCGCCCGGATGGCGCCCCACGACACCGCGCAGCACTCGGGCGGCACGGCCGACCCGTACGCCGCGCCGGACGGCCGGCGCCCGTAGTCGTCCCACGCGGGGCAGCCGTAGTAGTCGCCGCACCCCATCCCGGACACGTTCCGGCACGGCAGGTGGCGGTCGGGGAAGCCCTGGAAGAGCGGCGAGCTGGCGCGGCAGCCGAGGAGGAGGAACACGTTGTCCGGGTCCGGGGCCAGGAACGGCGCGCGCCACGGCTCGACGACGAACCCGTTGCCCCGGCCGCCCGGGGAGCGGTCGATGGCGCGGCAGTCGGACATGGCCGGGTCGTGCAGGGTGAGGCCGCGGTAGGCGTAGTCGACGTCGAGGACGCGGTAGGAGCCCGAGGGGAGGTGCAGCATGAGCGTGCGGTCGATGCAGTAGAGCAGGTCGCGGAACCCCGCGTGGCCGCACCCGGCGTGGAGCGCGAACGGGTAGTCCACCGTGATGTTGCCGCAGAAGGATCGGCACGTCGTGATCGACACGTTGGCGGCGGCCGCCGGCGCAGCCATGGCGCACGCGCACAGAGCGAGCAGGGCGGCTAGGCGCGGACGTAGGAGCGCCATTGATTGCCCTGTTACAGCCAAGTGTGTGGAAGCTGATACAAGAAGACCGAGAGTGGGAAGAACACCTGCATTCATTCTAGTTAAGCAACAAAGCAGCACGGATCGATTCCTTGCTTGCTTTTGGCGAAGAGCTGGGAGGCATCATTTGCTTTTCTTTTTCGGGGCTTTTGCTTTAGCTTTCTTTTGAATTATTATTATGTAATTAGTCTTCATGTCCACTGCTTTGGAATTCTTGCTCTCTCTTACATCTTGTAAAAAGTGAAAGTCGCAACAAAATTGTAGATTGCACCCTTCAGGTCCAGGACCAAAAATATACACACCCTAAACTTTTGAAACTGTTTACATTTCACATTTGAGAATTCTGCAAGGCAGGCGTGCAGTGGGTCCCGGATTTTAAGGATGGGCATTCAAAATTAACATATATAAACAAACAAAAATGCTAAACCTTTTTTTTTTGCATGGACAAAAATGCTAAACTTACAAATCAAACTACTACATGTCAACTATGAAGGTATAATACTTTGTCTTTAATACACTAGATAATTGTTCGTGCATTGCAACTGAGTATAAATATTTTAATACATTAGCTGTGATTTAATTGATCGTATTAATGTGATTGTGTAAATAAATATTTATCAAATACGGCTCGCGATTTACTTACCTACGTATACTTTATGATTTTTATTTTGTAATATTTCGGAGTTTGTTCCTATGTGCCTGTGTGCTCTCTGTGTGCATCCTCTACTTTAATTGCAGGTGCACGAAGCTGAGTTTGTTGCAAGCAATAGCAAAGAGTAGTTGTATTCTTTCTGGTCCAAGATAGTATAGATGCTTCCTCACGCACATGCTTCCATCTTTCTCGCTCAAGATATTACTCGTAAGAAGAAATTGGATGATGGATCATTCCAATAAATGGGCATGTCATGGATACTTCAGTTTGAAACATGTAAATTGTAAACATCATTTTGGCATTCAACCTCAATATCAAGTCCATGTTCCGAATACGTAAACATCCAAACAGAAATGTTGGCATTCAATCTGAATATCAAGATCCTGTGATATTGGTATTCAATCCAATGCAATGCAAAGGTTCCCAATGCAAACATCCAAACGGAGCGTAAGTTTATTTGTTAACTCAATAAAAGGTGAGTCAGTTAAGGCGGTTTTCAAGGAATTATGCTAAGAAAAAGGATTGAAGGTTTGGACGAAGCACTTTGTCAGGAAAAGAGATGCTATTCCTTTTCTAAGTAAAGTATAGAGATAGAGATATTACATACATACATACATACACACACACGCACACACACACACACACACACACACACACACACACACACACACACACACACACACACACACACATGAGAAATGCTAACACAAAAGTTCTTCTAAAAATGGTTATTCAGCTGAATACCCTTGAATTAAAGTGTGCCAGACCCTGCTGCAAGGTGGTATCTAGTGTATTGGTGGTGGTTGTTGCATGTGCGGTAGCTAGTCATCAATTTTGATAAATGAACCTGAAGTATTTGTAGAAGAAAAGCGCGAGAAATAAAATCAAAATATATGGGAGATGAGGACAATTTATAATCTGTAGAGGGAGTAAAATCATAAATACTCTAAAACCTTAGTGAAAATAAACATTTTAACCTAACCTAATAGACATCCTTGGTCCTCTTTGATTCAAAGCATTTTTATATGGATTTTGAAATATTGACTTTTTAAGGAATTTTTCATGTATGGATTGTTTGAAACTCAAAGGAATTATTGCAAGGTATTTCTTTGCACTATCTCTCATGCTAGCAAATGACTGAAATCATGTAAGATTCGAATGAGTGTGCCATTCCAATCATGTATTTCCTATTCGTATGTTTTTCTAATCCCCGCAGTCAAAGAAGCCCTTCAAGTTAGGAATAAATGTGACCCCCCCCCCCCCAAGCCCCCACCACAAATCACAAGAAAACACAAATTTCACAAAACAAAAATTAAATTAATCTGAACATGTATTTGAAAGTTTGAGAGGGTTCCACTATGTTGAGAGATGTCTGAAGCTTAGCAAGATTTATGTTGAACAACCCATATCAGAAAGGCAAAGGGATTGTAACCAATATTTGCCCTGAGTGCCTTTCAAATATCACACATGATCATCATGGGACCAATGGTGGAGCTATGTTGGGGGTAAAACCAGTCCATGGCCCGCCCAGTCCAGCCACCATACAGTGTATAGTTGGGCCTTGAGAGCAAAATCCGTGATGTTCCCTTTGGAATAGCCTGCCCAGGGAATTTTTTGTAACTCCGCCATTGCATGGGACATGTGAGTTTGATGTATCTTATGATCATATATCAAATAGGGGGTGAATGGGAGATTCGACAATTTCTTCAAAACACGCAAGTTCTTCGAAGTAAAACAGATGACACAGAACAACAACATAACATAATAGAAGAAGAACTAAAGTGAACTGAACATAGGAAGAAGAAGAACTAAATGTTGAAAATATGCCGTAAGGCAATAATATTGTATTATTATATTCCATGTTTATAATTAAGAGTTTATATTCTATGCTATAACTACTATGATTCGCGAATACGTGATTTAGTGGGAAATTCATATGCATGTGTGGAATAGTAAATGGCGAGATATGATTTCTAATCTCACCTCTAAGACCAGCTCAAGTGTTGTTGCTGATCACGCTTTCTGAATCTTAGGATATCGTTAAGTGTAACGATAGTCCTAAAACAACATTAAGAATATGACGTTGGAAGAACGATCATATTGAATCGACCCAAACTTGTTTGTATACTTTCTGATGCAATCGTCACAAGCCAATTGTTATAACACAGAGAGTTAACATGTGATTTAATTTCTTAGACCATAAAAGTATCGTAGTCACTTCTTCGCCAGACACTGCTTGCATATATCTATTCACACGGGTCAAGTCCGACAACCCACGCGCAGGTGGTTCACTCTCTGATCTTGGACCACCGGGTACAAGTACTCCTTCTTAACACGTCGGGCTAATTCGCGGTTGGAGTCAGATCCTGACGTAAAAGAGGATGCGACTGAAGCTAGCACATCCATGGGAGATTAGCTGTGACATGCACCAATAACCGCCTGCTTTTTCAGGCGACTAATCATCACCTTGCATGTTGTGCAGTTCTGCACCATTCTAACTTCTAAAACACAACTACCTACCACCGGGGTTTTTTGGACCGCAATAGCCAGCGAACTTTCCCCTAGGAGCATGGTATTTGTGAATATTTTTATGGCAAGTCCTTCAGAGACACATGGCATATTTTACAAACGAGGGATTTGCTGCGAAATTTGCCATGTTCGCTTGAGGGAATTGCCATGTTCCCGTGACATAAAATGCCGCGAAAAATGTTCGCAAATCCTATCTCCCCAGCGAAACCTTCGCTGAGTATCATAACCAGTATATTTAGTACATCCTGCTTCCTAATCCATCCAACCCAAGCAACTAGTGATGCCCTTATATCTCGCCTTCGGCGAGTCCTAGCTTCTGACACACTGAAGGGGGAGCAAGATGGGCCAGCCCACGCGTGCAGCAGGCCGCAACCTCTTTTTTTGCTTGTTTTTTCTGTTTTCTGTTGTTGTTTTTTGCTTTATTTTTGTACGTTTCTTTTGACTTTAAACTATTCTACAAAAAACACTCTGCAAAGCACATTTGAAAAATGTAGAACAAGTATTTGGGAAATTTTGAACAAGCATTCGGTAAAATGTTGAATGTGTATAGAAAAATTGTTGATCATGTAGTGAAAAATGATGAAACCTTTTGATCATGTATATAGAAATGTTAATCAAGCATTTTGGAAAAAAAAAGTTCAACAGGTATTTAAAAAAATGTTAACCAAACATTTGGGAGATGTTAAATGTGTATAGAAAATATGTCGACCATGTATTAAAAATGATGAAAAAATTTGACCATGTATATAAAAATGTAAATCGAGCATTTGGAAAAATGTTGAACAAGCATTTGAAAAATGCTAGTCAAGCATTTAGAAGATGCTAAATGTGTATAGAGAAAATGTTGACCAAGTACTTAAAAAAATGATGAAATTCTTTAATCATGTATATAAAAATGTTAATCAATCATCTAAAAAAATATTGAACAAATGTTGGAAGATGTTAATAGAGCATTTAAAAAATGTTGAATGTGTAAAGAAAAAATGTTTACCATGTATTAAAAAAAATGATAAACTTTTTATTTGAAAACTGTGAATCAAGCATTTAAAAAATGCTAATCTTGTATTTGAAAAATGTTAAAAATGTGTATAGCAAAATGTTGACCGTGTATTACAAAAATATTTATTTTGTATTGGAATAAATTTAGACGTGGATTAGAAAAATATTGTTCGCATGTACAAAAAATGTAAAATAATAACCAAACGAACAAAGAAAACCAAAAAAAGAAGTATAATGAACAACATAAACATAAAAACAAAAAAACCCGAAGAAACAAAATGCAAGAAAGAATGAAAAAAATGGGGAAGACAATAATAAAAGAGAGAAAAGGTAAGAAATAAAGAAAAAAAGGCTCGAAGAGCCTCAAGTAGGACGCGCCCCTACAACTTACTACGGGAAGTAGCTGGGCGGTGTTGCTAGCAACACCTAATACGACACAGGACGAGGGAAAACCTTCAGCGAGAGTTTCCTCTCGTCTCGCTTAATCCGAGATATATACGCTACAAGCAACTAGGAAGGAGCCGGTTTGTCATCTGGCCCGATGCATGTCCAGTCTGGTGCGGGCTGGGTTCGACCCTTCCACCACCAGCAACTTAAATAACAAACCCATTTTTCCTTCTCACCCCGCTAAAAAAATCATAATCAATCAGTTCTCTAGTCTAGTCCTAGTTATTCCAATTTGAACTAGATCTAGTTCCTCTAGTCCTCATAATTAGAAGCCTAGTGTGGTTCTAATCTTATTCCTCTAATTCTCCGGCGACAATTAGCTCTGGACGGTGAAGCGCTGCCGGATCGTGAAGACCATACGCTTGCAACTGTGGAGAGGCCTTGCTTTCGATTTTCCGTTCAAGGGACTGTTCGTGGGCGGTTCGCTTTTTCAGATTTACGTTACAAAGATAGGGGTAGTACACGTAATCACCTTAGATTATCCCTGATTAAGGACGTACATAGCAGAGTTTACTCGATCGTTAGGGGGGGGGGGCAGGCCCCTGCTCGCCCCCCCTTGTCTCCGCCACTGGCGGTTCGCGGGATCATTCATCTACGGTTCGAGGGACTCCAAGTACGATCTACACCGACTCGTCTTCTTCCACTGCAACTCGGGGTCGGTAACGATCTGATCCAAGCTGTTTATCGCATCTTCATAGTATTCCTGGGTGATCGTAAGGCGATTTTTTTGTTTTCTACTACGTTTCTCAACACTAAAGTGAACTAAAGTGACAATGGTGGCCGATGTGGCGATGATGGTGAGGGAGGGAACACCGCCTTGGCCTCCAAATCCCCCGTCCTCTTCTCGATCTCATCCACCTGGGACTGCAACCACGTGAGCGCCTCCACTTTGCCTAGCGCTCTGCGCTATCCAGTCATTTAGCTTGTTGATAACTTGCTTGAGCAACTTGGCCAATGCCGTGCCTTGAGGAGAGGCCTCCCGCCATGGACTTCGCTACCTCCTCTTAAAACTACACAACGATCTTCCTCATTTCCATGTTAGCGACATCCGATTGCCACTTAGCCAATTGACCTCATATTGGAATTTAGGCGGCATAATGAATCTTCCGCCACCCTTTCGTCGAAATT
The DNA here is from genome assembly GCF_018294505.1 of Triticum aestivum. NCBI lineage: Eukaryota > Viridiplantae > Streptophyta > Magnoliopsida > Poales > Poaceae > Triticum > Triticum aestivum. The sequence goes on along the minus strand of NC_057796.1, from coordinate 350,299,252 downwards.
ACGATTTTTAAGCTAAAGCGAGAATTGATGGATCTGAATATCATTTGTAACACATGGCTATCATTTGAATTGATTCACATGTTCAAATTGAACACAAGAGATAAGGGTTTGGGGGAGAAGAAAGCAAGAGGAGGAAGGGAAGAGAGTAAAGGGGAAGTCAGGATTCACTATGTCAATGCCTATAGCCATGCACTGCTTGCATATATCTATTCACTTACACGGGTCAAGTCCGACAACCCACGCGCAGGTGGTTCACTCTCTGATCTTGGGCCTCCAGGTACGGGTACTACTTCTTAACAGGGTGGGCTACTTCGCGGTTGGAGACCCATCCTGACGCACATCCATCGCAGCTTAGCTGTGACAGGTACCAATCACCGCCTACTTTTTCAGGGTACTAATCATCGCCTCGCACGTTTTGCAGTTCTGCACCATGTTGAAAATATGAGCAAATTACTATGAGATTTAATCTGAATAAACATAAGATAAGTCATGACAGCAATAGCAGAGATTAAACTAATCATGCGAACTAGCATAGTAGATGAACAGATCACATCTAGGACACATACTAGAAACATGAATTCTACCACGATCTCAAACAAGAAGGATAGAATGACATAACGTGCAGCAGGAGCAGCACCGCCGACGTTGATGTTGACGCCCATGTCGTCGAGGATGATGTTGCCGAGGTCGGGGAAGAAGTCGTCGTTGGCGAAGTCGTCGCTGCCAGCAGTCGCACGAGTGCGCTCCCCAAAAACCTTATCGCCCCTCTCCCGTACAGGATCACGAGAGGCGGGGTTCCGGAGGCCTGCTGTCCCTTCTTGTGGTGCACGCCGAAAGGAGGGATGGAGAAGACTTGCTTGGCAGCGCAATGATCTGGAACGGTGGTGCGAAACCATACGATACGGCGGCGACTAGGGTAGACGTCTGCCTGACTATATAGTGTGGGACAGGTAGGTCGTGGGAGTAAACCCCACGTCCGAGTCGCGATCCAAAAGAATAGGAAACGGTTCAGTAATCAACGCGTCCATTAATTATTAATTAATGACTCATTAATTCCCCCCAGCAGCAAAAATATAGACAACGTGCATAGCTCTGTCCTCGGCTCGGCTCAATCCCGCAACCCGCGGCGCGGCGCGGCGTGTCGTGGCGAGGCGAGCGAGGAGGAGGAGCGCGCGTGTAGGTCTCCTCTTCTCATGCTCATACAAGTGGTAGAAGAGCTCACCTTATAAAGAGGTACAAGTCTCACTCAACTTCCGTGGTGGGACTAAACTATAGTCTCACTCACTCCACTCACATGTGTGCATGAATGGGCCAAGAGAATTTTGGAATTTTAGTTGGGCTTTGGGCCAAAAGCCTACTAGCAAAACTCCAACAATCCCCCACAAAGTCTCATTGGCACATCTCATCATTTAGTTTCAAAACATTGTTTATATACCGGTGCTTAGTGGAGACTGTGAAGTTGAACTTCCACTTAGAGTTTTATGCTACACTAGATCACAACTTGACTAGTGGACTATGCCTTGAACTACAAGTTTTCTGCGAGACTAGTTTCACACAAATTCTTGACCGATACTAGGTTGCCGCAAGGCTTCCCTGTGGGTGGAGCGTATACGTCATACTCCATGGCCTTTCATGAATTTATTAGAGAACACCCAATTCTCACATATTGCGGCGTTAACAGTCAAATTCATATAGGTGTGTTCCTCACAACATCTCTGCTTACTCAAATAAGCCACTTGGAACACATTAAGATAAATATTTACCTACCATGCAGATCAGGAGAGTATTGCATCTTCACGGAGTGGGATAATTAAAATAGGGATACTCTCCTCTCAGCTGACCAACAACTTGTCTCCCACTTCTACTTCACGGGATCTCCGATCACATATAGTGGGTTACCACTATGGACAACTCATGCGATGGGTCTCAAACACATCTCCATCGATGCATTATCTATCACGTTACGTGATAGACCCTTTGTGAAGGGATATGCCAAGTTTTTCGACGTTTGGATATAATCCAATGTAATAACTCCAGAGTTTCTCAATTTTCCGATGGATTTTAGTCTCCTCTTCACATGCCTTGAGGACTTCATATTGTCCTTAGATCTGCTTATCTTGACAATCACAGTTTGATTATCACAGTTCATCAGGATAGGGGGTATTAGTTTTTCAACCATAGGTAAGTCCATCAAGAGCTCACAAAGCCACTCTGCTTCAACAGTGGCAGTGTCTAATGCTGTGAGTTCTGCTTCCATAGTTGACCTCGTTAAGATGGTCTGCTTGCAAGACTTCCAGGAAATAGCGCCACCACCATGTGTAAAAACATAACCACTTGTGGCTGTCAGATGACGGGTTCTGGCAAAACCCTTAAGGTTCGAACTCTGGGGTGTGCGCGAAGTTCTCCCCCTACCGATCCACGCCCTAGCTCTCTAAGATCTCACTGACGAACTCGACGAACTCGCAACACAGGGGACACAGGGTTTATACTGGTTCGGGCCACCATTGTGGTGTAATACCCTACTCCAGTGTGGTGGTGGTGGATTGCCTCTTGGGCTATGGATGAACAGTTACAAGGGGAAGAACATCCTCCTGAGGTTGAGGTGTTCTTGCGCTCTGTGTGTGGTTGAGGATCACTCAAGATGAGATGAGATGCCCCCTACGGTGGTGGATAGTTCTACTTATATAGGCCCTGGTCCTCTTCCCAAATATTGAGCGGGAAGGGAGCCAACAACGGCCAATTTGAAAGGGGACAACTTGTACAGCTTATCCTGACAAAAGCGATCTTCGCTTGGTGGTGATGCCGCCTCGGGCTCCATGGTGACCTCCGTCTTGCCGTCCTGCTGGTCTTGGTCTCGTTGCACCGATATGGAAACCTTTGCCTGACGCCTCGGTACTTCGCGCCTGCGCTCGCTTCCTTAGCACCAAAGGGGAAACAAGGACACTGCGCGCGCTAGCGCCCGCCTGATCTTGATCGTCATGGCTCACGTCACGAGAACCTCGCGAGGTTTGCCTTGCCTTGATCTCTCCGCCCCTCATGAGCCAGCCTGGTGAGGCCGCTCCTGAGGAGGTCTTGGGTCGTCCGCCTCGCGAGGCTTGGCCCCTCGCGAGGGTCTTGAACGTCTTGTTGACGAAGATGGGCCGCACGGGCCCACGCGTAGAGCCACGCCATGGGCCGCAGGCAGGCAAGTCTGGGGACCCCCGTTCCTAGAACGCCGACAGTAGCCCCCGGGCCCAAGGCGCGCTCAGGCTTGGCTTCGAGGCGAAGCCAAAGGTCAAGTGCGGAGCGCCGCGGGCCCCAATAGCCTGCGGCCTTGGTCGACGCGTGGCGGTTGATTGGACGTGGGCGTCTCTGCTTCCCCACGCTGCCTTGGAATCCGCCTGGCTATGCAGCCCCTGCTACCTACACAGTTATTCTTCCATCACCCGCGCCATACTTCCCCGATTCCTCTGCTTCCCCAAGACTCTGCTCTTCCTCTCCAATCTGACCTGAGCTCTGCCCGCTTCGTCGCCATGGCGCCGAAACAAGCGGATAAGGGGAAGAAACCTCTATCTTCTGCCAGTGCGCCTCCCGCCATAGAGCCCGCGGTCGGCCGATCGTTGGTGCTCAACGATGAGGCCATGGGCAAGGTTCGCCTCATGCTTGCCTCCAGTTTCAACGAGTGGGGAAAGGATGATGGCTTGGCCTGCGTCTCGCGCTCGTATTGACCGGGCAGCCACAGGTTGTGGCTGCGACTGCGACGGCAGGCACAGGGATCGACTTCGAGCTTCCTCCATCCACGAGCGAGTTTCAGACACGGTGGGTATTTGTTGATGCCGGGGTGCTCAGCCCTCTGCTCCATTCTCCGTGAGCACCTGCCATTCCCAACTCCGGTTGGGGCCACCAGAGGCTCGCGAGCTCCTGTCTTGTCCCCGTCTGGCTCAAGCTGAGGAGGTTGAAGGACCGCGGCGTGACTGCGCCTATGGTGGTGAAGGAGTTCGTCAGGCGCCGCGTCGCTCCGCTTCAGCGCCATTCTCGCCCGATGTGGGCTTTGCTCAGTAGTCAGGACCATATGCGGCTTCAGGAGTCCGGGCTCCCTCTTGAGACGTGGCGAACAGTGCTCGAGGTCCTGACGGGTGTCCCTTCGCCGGATGACATGCCTGGGAAGAGCTGTCTGCTGTACCGCTGCACGAACAAGGTAGAATTTGTAGTGCACATGCCTTCCTTTGATGAGTGGGGGCTGCGCCCGGACGGCCTGGTGGGGCCCCGCGAGAACCCCGTCGACGTGGTTCCCTTCTTCGCCGCTGGCGCCGAGCTCGCCCCAAGTGTGGATGCAGGGGGGCGAGCTCCGCCGGAGGCTGGTGGCCTGAGTGCTGAGGTGCAAATGCCGCCTGGGGATCTTGGGGCGTCGTCCTCGGGAGCTCATGATTCCTCCCCTGGGGCGTCGGTTGCGGAGGTGATGCAGCGTGCGGCTCCCGAGGCCGAAGCTCCGGAGGCCTCGGGGGGTTGCGGTCAGACGGCGCCCGACTGCTCTCCTCAGCTCGGCGCTGCCGAAGTTGTCCATCCGAGCGCTTCCCTGGCTGCGTCGGTAATGAACTCCTTCATCCAGACTGCTTCCTGTGCTGCCTCCGAGGCTTCCATGTACTCCGCTTCACATGTAGATCCCGCCATGACGCTTTGCTTGCAACTGCACCAGCTTACTGCTCCTCCATTCAAAATATACACGTATCCGGTTTGTGACTTTGAGTCATCCAGATCTGTGTCGAAGCTAGCGTCGACGTAACCCTTTACGACGAGCTCTTCGTCACCTCCATAAACGAGAAACATGTCCTTAGTCCTTTTCAGGTACTTCAGGATATTCTTGACCGCTGTCCAGTGTTCCATGCCGGGATTACTTTGGTACCTTCCTACCAAACTTACGGCAAGGTTTACATCAGGTCTGGTACACAGCATGGCATACATAATAGACCCTATGGCCGAGGCATAGGGGATGACACTCATCTTTTCTATATCTTCTGCCGTGGTCGGGCATTGAGCCGTGCTCAATTGCACACCTTGCAATACAGGCAAGAACCCCTTCTTGGACTGATCCATATTGAACTTCTTCAATATCTTGTCAAGGTATGTACTCTGTGAAAGACCAATGAGGCGTCTTGATCTATCTCTATAGATCTTGATGCCTAATATATAAGCAGCTTCTCCAAGGTCCTTCATTGAAAAACACTTATTCAAATAGGCCTTTATACTTTCCAAGAATTCTATATCATTTCCCATCAATAATATGTCATCCACATATAATATGAGAAATGCTACAGAGCTCCCACTCACTTTCTTGTAAACACAGGCTTCTCCATAAGTCTGTGTATCTCATCAAAGCGAATGTTCCAACTCCGAGATGCTTGCACCAGCCCATAGATTGAGCGCTGGAGCTTGCATACTTTGTTAGCATTCTTAGGATCGACAAAACCTTTCGGCTGCATCATATACAACTCTTCCTTAAGGAAGCCGTTAAGGAATGCCGTTTTGACGTCCATCTGCCATATCTCATAATCATAGTATGCGGCAATTGCTAACATGATTCGGACGGACTTCAGCTTCGCTACGGGTGAGAAAGTCTCATCGTAGTCAACCCCTTGAACTTGTCGATAACCCTTAGCGACAAGTCGAGCTTTGTAGATGGTCACATTACCATCTGTGTCCGTCTTCTTCTTAAAGATCCATTTGTTTTCTATGGCTCGCCGATCATCGGGCAAGTCAGTCAAAGTCCATACTTCGCTTTCATACATGGATCCTATCTCGGATTTCATGGCTTCTAGCCATTTGTCGGAATCCGGGCCCGCCATCGCTTCTTCATAGTTCGAAGGTTCACCGTTGTCTAACAACATGATTTCCAGGACAGGGTTGCCGTACCACTCTGGTGCGGAACGTGTCCTTGTGGACCTACGAAGTTCAGTAGTAACTTGATCCGAAGCTTCATGATCATCATCATTAACTTCCTCCCCAGTCGGTGTAGGCACCACAGGAACATTTTCCCGCGCTGCGCTACTTTCCGGTTCGGAAGGGGTGACTATCACCTCATCAAGTTCCACTTTCCTCCCACTCAATTCTTTCGAGAGAAACTCCTTCTCCAGAAAGGACCCGTTCTTGGCAACGAAGATCTTGCCTTCGGATCTGAGGTAGAAGGTATACCCAATAGTTTCCTTAGGGTATCCTATGAAGACGCATTTCTCCGACTTGGGTTCGAGCTTTTCAGGTTGAAGTTTCTTGACATAAGCATCGCATCCCCAAACTTTTAGAAACGACAGCTTAGGTTTCTTCCCAAACCATAATTCATACGGTGTCGTCTCAACGGATTTCGACGGAGCCCTATTTAAAGTGAATGCGGCAGTCTCTAAAGCATAGCCCCAAAATGAGAGCGGTAAATCGGTAAGAGACATCATAGATCGCACCATATCCAATAGAGTGCGATTACGACGTTCGGACACACCATTTCTCTGAGGTGTTCCAGGCGGCGTGAGTTGTGAAACTATTCCACATTTCCTTAAGTGTGTATCAAATTCGTGAATTAAATATTCTCCACCACGATCTGATCGTAAGAATTTTATTTTTCTGTCACGTTGATTCTCAACTTCACTCTGAAATTCCTTGAACTTTTCAAAAGTTTCAGACTTGTGTTTCATTAGGTAGACATACCCATATCTACTTAAGTCATCAGTGAGAGTGAGAACATAACGATATCCTACGCGAGCCTCAACACTCATTGGACCGCACACATCGGTATGTATGATTTCCAATAAGTTGGTTGCTCGCTCCATTGTTCCGGAGAACGGAGTCTTGGTCATCCTACCCATGAGGCATGGTTCGCACGTGTCAAATGATTCGTAATCAAGAGACTCCAAAAGTCCATCTGCATGGAGCTTCTTCATGCGCTTGACACCAATGTGACCAAGGCGGCAGTGCCACAAGTATGTGGGACTATCGTTATCAACTTTACATCTTTTGGTATTCACACTATGAATATGTGTAACATCACGTTCGAGATTCATCAAGAATAAACCATTGACCAGCGGGACATGACCATAAAACATATCTCTCAAATAAATAGAACAACCATTATTCTCGGATTTAAATGAGTAGCCATCTCGAATTAAACGAGATCCAGATACAATGTTCACGCTCAAAGCTGGCACTAAATAACAATTATTGAGGTTTAAAACTAATCCCGTGGGTAGATGCAGAGGTAGCGTGCCGACGGCGATCACATCGACCTTGGAACCATTCCCGACGCGCATCGTCACCTCGTCCTTCGCCAGTCTCCGTTTATTCCGTAGTTCCTGTTTTGAGTTACAAATATGAGCAACCGCACCGGTATCAAATACCCAGGAGCTACTGCGAGTACTGGTAAGGTACACATCAATTACAAGTATATCACATATACCTTTGGTGTTGCCGGCCTTCTTGTCCCCTAAGTATTTGGGGCAGTTCCGCTTCAAGTGACCACTTCCCTTGCAGTAAAAGCACTCAGTTTCAGGCTTGGGTCCATTCTTTGACTTCTTCCCAGTAACTGGCTTACCGGGCGCGGCAACTCCCTTGCCGTCCTTCTTGAAGTTCTTCTTACCCTTGCCCTTCTTGAACTTAGTGGTTTTATTCACCATCAACACTTGATGTTCTTTTCTGATCTCCACCTCCGCTGATTTCAGCATTGAATATACCTCGGGAATGGTCTTTTCCATCCCCTGCATATTGAAGTTCATCACAAAGCTCTTGTAGCTTGGTGGAAGCGACTGGAGGATTCTGTCAATGACCGCGTCATTCGGGAGATTGACTCCCAGCTGAGACAAGCGGTTATGCAACCCAGACATTCTGAGTATGTGCTCACTAACAGAACTATTCTCCTCCATTTTACAGCTGAAGAACTTGTCGGAGACTTCATATCTCTCGACCCGGGCATGAGCTTGGAAAACCATTTTCAGCTCCTCGAACATCTCATATGCTCCATGTTTCTCAAAACGCTTTTGGAGACCCGGTTCTAAGCTGTAAAGCATGCCGCACTGAACGAGGGAGTAATCATCAGCACGCTGCTGCCAAGCGTTCATAACGTCTTGGTCCTCTGGGATTGGTGCTTCACCTAGCGGTGCTTCTAGGACATAATCTTTCTTGGCTGCTATGAGGATGATCCTCAGGTTTCGGACCCAGTCCGTATAGTTGCTGCCATCATCTTTCAGCTTGGTTTTCTCTAGGAACGCATTGAAATTGAGGACAACGTGGGCCATTTGATCTACAAGACATAGTGTAAAGATTTTAGACTAAGTTCATGATAATTAAGTTCATCTAATCAAATTACTTAATGAACTCCCACTTAGACAGACATCCCTCTAGTCATCTAAGTGAAACATGATCTGAGTTAACTAGGCCGTGCCCGATCATCACGTGAGACGGACTAGTTAAGATCGGTGAACATCTCCATGTTGATCGTATCTTCTATACGACTCATGCTCGACCTTTCGGTCCTCCGTGTTCCGAGGCCATGTCTGTACATGCTAGGCTCATCAAGTCAACCTAAGTGTATTGCGTGTGTTCCGAGGCCATGTCTGTACATGCTAGGCTCGTCAACACCCGTTGTATGCGAACGTTAGAATCTATCACACCCGATCATCACGTGGTGCTTCGAAATAACGAACCTTCGCAACGGTGCACAGTTAGGGTGAACACTTTCTTGAAATTATCATAAGGGATCATCTTATTTACTACCGTTGTTCTAAGCAAATAAGATGCAAAAACATGCTAAACATCACATGCAATCAAATAGTGACATGATATGGCCAATATCATTATGCTCCTTTGATCTCCATCTTCGGGGCACCATGATCATCTTCGTCACCGGCATGACACCATGATCTCCATCATTGTGTCTTCATGAAGTCGTCACCCCAACGATTACTTCTATTTCTTTGGCTAACGCGTTTAGCAACAAAGTAAAGTAATTTACATGGCGTTATTCAATGACACGCAGGTCATACAAAATAATAAAGACAACTCCTATGGCTCCTGCCGGTTGTCATACTCATCGACATGCAAGTCGTGATTCCTATTACAACAATATGATCAATCTCATACATCACATATATCATTCATCACATCTTCTGGCCATATCACATCACATAACAATTGCTGCAAAAACAAGTTAGACGTCCTCTAATTATTGTTGCAAGTTTTTTTTTTCGTGGTTTGTAGGTTTCTAGCAAGAACGTTTCTTACCTACGTATGACCACAACATGATTTGCCAATTTCTATTTACCCTTCATAAGGACCCTTTTCATCGAATCCGTTCCGACTAAAGTAGGAGAGACAGACACCCGCTAGCCACCTTATGCATCTAGTGCATGTCAGTCGGTGGAACCTGTCTCACGTAAGCGTACGTGTAAGGTCGGTCCGGGCCGCTTCATCCTACAATGCCGCCGAAACAAGAAACGACTAGTAGCGGCAAGAAGAATTGGCAACATCAACGCCCACAATGTGTTCTACTCGTGCATAGTAACTACGCATAGGCCTAGCTCATGATGCCATTGTTGGGAATCGTAGCATAATTTTAAAATTTTCCTACGTTCACCAAGATGCATCTATGGAGTATACTAGCAACAAGGGGAAAGGAGTGCATCTACATACCCTTGTAGATCGCGAGCGGAAGCGTTCCAATGAACGTGGATGACGGAGTCGTACTCGCCGTGATCCAAATCACCGATGACCGAGTGCCGAACGGACGGCACCTCTGCGTTCAACACACGTACGGTGCAGCGACGTCTCCTCCTTCTTGATCCAGCAAGGGGAAGGAGAGGTTGATGGAGATCCAGCAGCACGACGGCGTGGTGGTGGATGTAGCGGGTCTCGGCAGGGCTTCGCCGAGCTTCTGCGAGAGGGAGAGGTGTAGCAGGGGAGGAGGGAGGCGCCCAAGGCTGTGTTGTTGCTGCCCTCCCTCCCCCCTTTATATAGGCCCCCTGGGAGGGGGGGGGGGGGCGCCGGCCAAACCCATCTAGGGTGGGGGCGGCGGCCTAGGGGTTGGCTTCCCCCCAAGGTAAGTGGGAAGGCCCCCCACCCTAGGGTTTCCAACCCTAGGCGCAGGGGGGAATGCCCATGGGGGGGCGCCCAGCCCACTAGGGGCTGGTTCCCTTCCCACTTCATCCCACGGGGCCCTCCGGGATAGGTGGCCCCACCCGGTGGACCCCCAGGACCCTTCTGGTGGTCCCGGTACAGTACCGGTAACCCCCGAAACTTTCCCGGTGGCCGAAACTTGACTTCCTATATATAATTCTTCACCTCCGGACCATTCCGGAACTCCTCGTGACGTCCGGGATCTCATCCGGGACTCTGAACAACTTTCAGGTTTCCGCATACACATATCTCTACAACCCTAGCGTCACCGAACCTTAAGTGTGTAGACCCTACGGGTTCGGGAGACATGCAGACATGACCGAGACGCCTCTCTAGTCAATAACCAATAGCGGGATCTGGATACCCATGTTGGGTCCCACACGTTCCACGTTGATCTCATCGGATGAACCACGATGTCGAGGATTCAATCAATCCCGTATACAATTCCCTTTGTCAATCGGTATGTTACTTGCCCGAGATTCGATCGTCGGTATCCCAATACCTTGTTCAATCTCGTTACCGGCAAGTCTCTTTACTCGTACCGTAATGCATGATCCCGTGACTAACGCCTTAGTCACATAGAGCTCATTATGATGATGCATTACCGAGTGGGCCCAGAGATACCTCTCCATCATACGGAGTGACAAATCCCAGTCTCGATCCGTGCCAACCCAACAGACACTTTCGGAGATACCCGTAGTGCACCTTTATAGTCACCCAGTTACGTTGTGACGTTTGGCACACCCAAAGCACTCCTACGGTATCCGGGAGTTGCACGATCTCATGGTCTAAGGAAAAGATACTTGACATTGGAAAAGCTCTAGCAAACGAAACTACACGATCTTTTATGTTATGCTTAGGATTGGGTCTTGTCCATCACATCATTCTCCTAATGATGTGATCCCGTTATCAATGACATCCAATGTCCATAGTCAGGAAACCATGACTATCTGTTGATCAACGAGCTAGTCAACTAGAGGCTTACTAGGGACACGTTGTGGTCTATGTATTCACACATGTATTACGATTTCCGGACAATACAATTATAGCATGAACAATAGACAATTACCATGAACAAAGAAATATAATAATAACCATTTATTATTGCCTCTAGGGCATATTTCCAACAGTCTCCCACTTGCACTAGAGTCAATAATCTAGTTACATTGTGATGAATCGAACACCCATTGCGTCCTGGTGTTGATCATGTTTTGCCCTAGGGAGAGGTTTAGTCAACGGATCTGCTACATTCAGGTCCGTATGTACTTTACAAATATCTATGTCTCCATTTTGAACACTTTCACGAATGGAGTTGAAGCGACGCTTGATATGCCTGGTCTTCCTGTGAAACCTGGGCTCCTTCGCAAGTGCAATAGCTCCAGTGCTGTCACAGAAGAGAGTCATCGGGCCCGACGCATTGGGAATCACCCTAGCTCGGTAATGAACTCCTTCATCCAGACTGCTTCCTGTGCTGCCTCCGAGGCTGCCATGTACTCCGCTTCACATGTAGATCCCGCCACGACGCTTTGCTTGCAACTGCACCAGCTTACTGCTCCTCCATTCAAAATATACACGTATCCGGTTTGTGACTTTGAGTCATCCAGATCTGTGTCGAAGCTAGCGTCGACGTAACCCTTTACGACGAGCTCTTCGTCACCTCCATAAACAAGAAACATGTCCTTAGTCATTTTCAGGTACTTCAGGATATTCTTGATCGCTGTCCAGTGTTTCATGCCGGGATTACTTTGGTACCTTCCTACCAAACTTACGGTAAGGTTTACATCAGGTCTGGTACACAGCATGGCATACATAATAGACCATATGGCCGAGGCATAGGGGATGACGCTCATCTTTTCTATATATTCTGTCGTGGTCGGGCATTGAGCCGTGCTCAATTGCACACCTTGCAATACAGGCAAGAACCCCTTCTTGGACTGATCCATATTGAACTTCTTCAATATCTTGTCAAGGTATGTACTCTGTGAAAGACCAATGAGGCGTCTTGATCTATCTCTATAGATCTTGATGCCTAATATATAAGCAGCTTCTCCAAGGTACTTCATTGAAAAACACTTATTCAAATAGGCCTTTATACTTTCCAAGAATTCTATATCATTTCCCATCAATAATATGTCATCCACATATAATATGAGAAATGCTACAGAGCTCCCACTCACTTTCTTGTAAACACAGGCTTCTCCATAAGTCTGTGTAAACCCAAACGCTTTGATCATCTCATCAAAGCGAATGTTCCAACTCCGAGATGCTTGCACCAGCCCATAGATTGAGCGTTGGAGCTTGCATACTTTGTTAGCATTCTTAGGATCGACAAAACCTTCCGGATGCATCATATACAACTCTTCCTTAAGGAAGCCGTTAAGGAATGCCGTTTTGACGTCCATCTGCCATATCTCATAATCATAGTATGCGGCAATTGCTAACATGATTTGGACGGACTTCAGCTTCGCTACGGGTGAGAAAGTCTCATCGTAGTCAACCCCTTGAACTTGTTGATAACCCTTAGCGACAAGTCGAGCTTTGTAGATGGTCACATTACCATCTGCGTCCGTCTTCTTCTTAAAGATCCATTTGTTTTCTATGGCTCGCCGATCATCGGGCAAGTCAGTCAAAGTCCATACTTCGTTTTCATACATGGATCCTATCTCGGATTTCATGGCTTCTAGCCATTTGTCGGAATCCGGGCCCGCCATCGCTTCTTCATAGTTCGAAGGTTCACCGTTGTCTAACAACATGATTTCCAGGACAGGGTTGCCGTACCACTCTGGTGCGGAACGTGTCCTTGTGGACCTACGAAGTTCAGTAGTAACTTGATCCGAAGCTTCATGATCATCATCATTAACTTCCTCCCCAGTCGGTGTAGGCACCACAGGAACATTTTTCCGCGCTGCGCTACTTTCCGGTTCGGAAGGGGTGACTATCACCTCATCAAGTTCCACTTTCCTCCCACTCAATTCTTTTGAGAGAAACTCCTTCTCCAGAAAGGACCCGTTCTTGGAAACGAAGATCTTGCCTTCGGATCTGAGGTAGAAGGTATACCCAATAGTTTCCTTAGGGTATCCTATGAAGACGCATTTCTCCGACTTGGGTTCGAGCTTTTCAGGTTGAAGTTTCTTGACATAAGCATCGCATCCCCAAACTTTTAGAAACGACAGCTTAGGTTTCTTCCCAAACCATAATTCACACGGTGTCATCTCGACGGATTTCGACGGAGCCCTATTTAAAGTGAATGCGGCAGTCTCTAAAGCATAGCCCCAAAATGAGAGCGGTAAATCGGTAAGAGACATCATAGATCGCACCATATCCAATAGAGTGCGATTACGACGTTCGGACACACCATTTCTCTGAGGTGTTCCAGGCGGCGTGAGTTGTGAAACTATTCCACATTTCCTTAAGTGTGTTCCCAATTCGTGACTTAAATATTCTCCACCACGATCTGATCGTAAGAATTTTATTTTTCTGTCACGTTGATTCTCAACTTCACTCTGAAATTCCTTGAACTTTTCAAAAGTTTCAGACTTGTGTTTCATTAGGTAGACTTACCCATATCTACTTAAGTCATCAGTGAGAGTGAGAACATAACGATATCCTCCGCGAGCCTCAACACTCATTGGACCGCACACATCGGTATGTATGATTTCCAATAAGTTGGTTGCTCGCTCCATTGTTCCGGAGAACGGAGTCTTGGTCATCTTACCCATGAGGCATGGTTCGCACGTGTCAAATGATTTGTAATCAAGAGACTCCAAAAGTCCATCTGCATGGAGCTTCTTCATGCGCTTGACACCAATGTGACCAAGGCGGCAGTGCCACAAGTATGTGGGACTATCGTTATCAACTTTACATCTTTTGGTATTCACACTATGAATATGTGTAACATCACGTTCGAGATTCATCAAGAATAAACCATTGACCAGCGGGGCATGACCATAAAACATATCTCTCAAATAAATAGAACAACCATTATTCTCGGATTTAAATGAGTAGCCATCTCGAATTAAACGAGATCAAGATACAATGTTCACGCTCAAAGCTGGCACTAAATAACAATTATTGAGGTTTAAAACTAATCCCGTGGGTAGATGCAGAGGTAGCGTGCCGACGGCGATCACATCGACCTTGGAACCATTCCCGACGCGCATCGTCACCTCGTCCTTCGCCAGTCTCCATTTATTCCGTAGTTCCTGTTTTGAGTTACAAATATGAGCAACCGCACCGGTATCAAATACCCAGGAGCTACTGCGAGTACTGGTAAGGTACACATCAATTACAAGTATATCACATATACCTTTGGTGTTGCCGGCCTTCTTGTCCGCTAAGTATTTGGGGCAGTTCCGCTTCCAGTGACCACTTCCCTTGCAGTAAAAGCACTCAGTTTCAGGCTTGGGTCCATTCTTTGACTTCTTCCTAGTAACTGGTTTACCGGGCGCGGCAACTCCCTTGCCGTCCTTCTTGAAGTTCTTCTTACCCTTGCCCTTCTTGAACTTAGTGGTTTTATTCACCATCAACACTTGATGTTCTTTTCTGATCTCCACCTCCGCTGATTTCAGCATTGAATATACCTCGGGAATGGTCTTTTCCATCCCCTGCATATTGAAGTTCATCACAAAGCTCTTGTAGCTTGGTGGAAGCGACTGGAGGATTCTTTCAATGACCGCGTCATCCGGGAGATTGACTCCCAGCTGAGACAAGCGGTTATGCAACCCAAACATTCTGAGTATGTGCTCACTAGCAGAACTATTCTCCTCCATTTTACAGCTGAAGAACTTGTCGGAGACTTCATATCTCTCGACCCGGGCATGAGCTTGGAAAACCATTTTCAGCTCCTCGAACATCTCATATGCTCCATGTTTCTCAAAACGCTTTTGGAGACCCGGTTCTAAGCTGTAAAGCATGCCGCACTGAATGAGGGAGTAATCATCAGCACGCTGCTGCCAAGCGTTCATAACGTCTTGGTTCTCTGGGATTGGTGCTTCACCTAGCGGTGCTTCTAGGACATAATCTTTCTTGGCTGCTATGAGGATGATCCTCAGGTTCCGGACACAGTCCGTATAGTTGCTGCCATCATCTTTCAGCTTGGTTTTCTCTAGGAACGCGTTGAAATTGAGGACAACGTGGGCCATTTGATCTACAAGACATAGTGTAAAGATTTTAGACTAAGTTCATGATAATTAAGTTCATCTAATCAAATTACTTAATGAACTCCCACTCAGATAGACATCCCTCTAGTCATCTAAGTGAAACATGATCCGAGTTAACTAGGCCGTGTCCGATCATCACGTGAGACGGACTAGTCAAGATCTGTGAACATCTCCATGTTGATCGTATCTTCTATACGACTCATGCTCGACCTTTCGGTCCTCCGTGTTCCGAGGCCATGTCTGTACATGCTAGGCTCGTCAAGTCAACCTAAGTGTATTGCGTGTGTTCCGAGGCCATGTCTGTACATGCTAGGCTCGTCAACACCCGTTGTATGCGAACGTTAGAATCTATCACACCCGATCATCACGTGGTGCTTCGAAACAACAAACCTTCGCAACGGTGCACAGTTAGGGTGAACACTTTCTTGAAATTATCATAAGGGATCATCTTATTTACTACCGTCGTTCTAAGCAAATAAGATGCAAAAACATGATAAACATCACATGCAATCAAATAGTCACATGATATGACCAATATCATTATGCTCCTTTGATCTTCATCTTCGGGGCACCATGATCATCTTCGTCACCGGCATGACACCATGGTCTCCATCATCATGATCTCCGTCATTGTGTCTTCATGAAGTCGTCACGCCAACGATTACTTCTATTTCTATGGCTAACGCGTTTAGCAACAAAGTAAAGTAATTTACATGGCGTTATTCAATGACATGCAGGTCATACAAAATAATAAAGACAACTCCTATGGCTCCTGCCAGTTGTCATACTCATCGACATGCAAGTCGTGATTCCTATTACAAGAATATGATCAATCTCATACATCACATATATCATTCATCACATCTGCTGGCCATATCACATCACATAACAATTGTTGCAAAAACAAGTTAGACGTCCTCTAATTGTTGTTGCAAGTTTTTTTTCGTGGTTTGTAGGTTTCTAGCAAGAACGTTTCTTACCTACGTATGACCACAACGTGATTTGCCAATTTCTATTTACCCTTCATAAGGACCCTTTTCATCGAATCCGTTCCGACTAAAGTAGGAGAGACAGACACCCGCTAGCCACCTTATGCATCTAGTGCATGTCAGTCGGTGGAACCTGTCTCACGTAAGCGTACATGTAAGGTCGGTCCGGGCCGCTTCATCTTACAATGCCGCCGAAACAAGAAACGACTAGTAGCGGCAAGAAGAATTGGCAACATCAACGCCCACAACTTCTTTGTGTTCTACTCGTGCATAGTAACTACGCATAAACCTGGCTCTGATACCACTGTTGGGAATCGTAGCATAATTTTAAAATTTTCCTACGTTCACCAAGATGCATCTATGGAGTATACTAGCAACAAGGGGAAAGGAGTGCATCTACATACCCTTGTAGATCGCGAGCGGAAGCGTTCCAATGAACGTGGATGACGGAGTCATACTCGCCGTGATCCAAATCACCGATGACCGAGAGCCGAACGGACGGCACCTCCGCGTTCAACACACGTACGGTGCAGCGACGTCTCCTCCTTATTGATCCAGGAAGGGGAAGGAGAGGTTGATGGAGATCCAGCAGCACGACGGCGTGGTGGTGGATGTAGCGGGTCTCGGCAGGGCTTCGCTGAGCTTCTGCGAGAGGGAGAGGTGTAGCAGGGGAGGAGGGAGGCGCCCAAGGCTGTGTTGTTGCTGCCCTCCCTCCCCTCTTTATATAGGCCCCCTAGGAGGGGGGGGGGGCGCCGGCCAAACCAATCAAGGGTGGGGGGCGGCGGCCAAGGGGGTGCCTTCCCCCCAAGGCAAGTGGGAAGCCCCCCCACCCTAGGGTTTCCAACCCTAGGCGCAGGGGGGAAGGCCCATGGGGGGGCGCCCAGCCCATTAGGGGCTGGTTCCCTTCCCACTTCAGCCCACGGGGCCCTCCGGGATAGGTGGCCCCACCCGGTGGACCCCCGGGACCCTTCCGGTGGTCCCGGTACAATACCGGTAACCCCCGAAACTTTCCCGATGGCCGAAACTTGACTTCCTATATATAATTCTTCACCTCCGGACCATTCCGGAACTCCTCGTGATGTCCGGGATCTCATCCGGGACTCCGAACAACTTTCGGGTTTCCGCATACACATATCTCTACAACCCTAGCGTCACCGAACCTTAAGTGTGTAGACCCTACGGGTTCGGGAGACATGCAGACATGACCGAGACGCCTCTCTAGTCAATAACCAATAGCGGGATCTGGATACCCATGTTGGCTCCCACACGTTCCACGATGATCTCATCGGATGAACCACGATGTCGAGGATTCAATCAATCCCGTATACAATTCCCTTTGTCAATCGGTATGTTACTTGCCCGAGATTTGATCGTCGGTATCCCAATACCTTGTTCAATCTCGTTACCGGCAAGTCTCTTTACTCGTACCATAATGCATGATCCCGTGACTAACGCCTTAGTCACATAGAGCTCATTATGATGATGCATTACCGAGTGGGCCCAGAGATACCTCTCCGTCATACGGAGTGACAAATCCCAGTCTCGATCCGTGCCAACCCAACAGACACTTTCGGAGATACCTGTAGTGCACCTTTATAGTCACCCAGTTACGCTGTGACGTTTGGCACACCCAAAGCACTCCTATGGTATCCGGGAGTTGCACGATCTCATGGTCTAAGGAAAAGATACTTGACATTGGAAAAGCTCTAGCAAACGAAACTACACGATCTTTTATGCTATGCTTAGGATTGGGTCTTGTCCATCACATCATTCTCCTAATGATGTGATCCCGTTATCAATGACATCCAATGTCCATAGTCAGGAAACCATGACTATCTGTTGATCAACGAGCTAGTCAACTAGAGGCTTACTAGGGACACGTTGTGGTCTATGTATTCACACATGTATTACGATTTCCGGACAATACAATTATAGCATGAACAATAGACAATTACCATGAACAAAGAAATATAATAATAACCATTTATTATTGCCTCTAGGGCATATTTCCAACAGGCTACCACGTCCAGCGATTCGATCGGCTTTGCGTGGATTTCGAGGAGTTCCGAAAGAGGAAAGGATCCCTGAGCAGCAGTGGTATCTTTGGGCCATTGAAGCGGAGGAGGTACATCACCGTCGACGAGTAAGTACTGTATCTTTGTGATTTCTTGAGTGCTGCTTCCCTTCCTGATGTTAGCTCTTCAGGGTCCCTTCCATCAAGGCCGCTGTGTCCCCTGAGAGGCAACCTCCTCCTTCCTCGACTCCCCTGCTGGCCCTGAGCGCCCCGAGCCTGCATGCCGTCCCTGGAGCAGGGATGGTTGGAGTGGCGCGCTCACCTCCACGGCGCTTTGAATCTGTGGTCTCGTCGTCCTTCCTCCACGACCTGGCTTGGAGCTTGGCGGGCGTGCCCAGGGCCCCTCCTCTGGTCATGGACAGCAGTTGGCTGGCTTCGGTCTTCGGCTCCTTTTCAAGCAGCGGGCCCCGACTGGCTAGGGCCCCTCGTGAGGCCTGGCTGGCGCCTGGGGCAGCACCAGCCCCCAGCCCCCTGCTGAGAGGGGGTGCGCCACTTCACGTCCTGCCTGCAGCCCCTGTGGTGGAGGACGAGGTGGGCCGTGCGCTTGAGTTTGAGCACGAACGAAGCATCATTCGCCACGAGCTCTTCCAGGAGGCGATGAGCGCAATGAACCGACTTGGTGGTGAACTCGCGGACATCGATGCGCGGCTCAAGGCTGAGGGTCGTCGGCTGGCGGAGGAGCGGCGTAAGCTGAGGGTGGCTATCAATCTTGGCCGCCACCAGCGCGATCTTGACATTGCGAAGGCCGAGGCATCCCTTAAGGTTTCCCGTGAGGCTTGCTCTCGAGCTTTGGAATAGGCTCGCAAGGCTGACCGCCGTCGCGATGCTGCGGAGAAGCGTGCGTGGGAGCTCCAGGCCTAGAGTGCATCGTTGGAGCAGCAGGTGGAGGCGCGCAAAGCCGCCCTTGCATCGCTGAGGGGGACGCCCGCCGAGGAAGAAGAGGTCCGGAGGCGCGAGGAGGCGTTGGCTCTGGAAGCCGTGGAGCGTAGCCTCGAGCTTGAGCGGTTGGAGACGAGGGAGCGTCAGGTTGCCCAAGCGGAAGATGCCGTTGGTGCATGCGAGGCCAAAGCTCAGGAGGAGGTCGATCGCCGGGTGGCCGAGGTTTGCGCGGGTCTTGAGGGTTGGCATGATCTGAAGCTGCAGCTTGCGGAGACGGAGGCTGCAGGTAGGGCCGCTGCCCTTAGGCCCAGGCTAGCTGAGGTAGAGAGGCGCAAGGAGGTCACAGCGGCCGCCCTGGTCACGACGCAGGCGGAGTTGGCCTCCACCCGCGCCGAGCTGCTCTCTCTTCATAAACGGGTTGATGACGCCGAGGCCGTTGCATGGCAGAACAGGGAGGAAATGCTTCAGCGGTGGACATTGGAGCGCGAGCATGCCCCCATTCTCTAGGTTCTTAGGAACAGGGCTAACACCGCACTGGGCCATATCTGCGACGAGAATGCCCCTCATCCTCATACGGACGACTACGCCAGCCATCTTTGCTTCTTCTCCAACGTGGTGACGCGTCTTGAAGCTCGATCCGATAGAGCTCGCTAGCTCGTGGAAGAGGGGAGCTGGGGCCTGCTCGGGCGGGCGTTCTCCCGCGTCTTCAGCCATCTTCAGAACACCTTTCCCGACTTCGACTTTGATGCTGCCATTGCCCCCGTACCTGCGGCCATCCGGAGGGACCTGGCGCGGTGGGTGGAGGACAACGTGGATGCGCTGGTCAGGGCCTTCGCTTCTGAGGACGACGAGGTGGTAGTCGCGGTAGACGAAGGAGATGTGGTTGACGGCGGCGATGCCGGGGCCGGCGAAGGTGGAGGCGACGCCAGCGACGGCGACAGCGACGCCAGCGATGCATCTGAAGACGACCTGGGAGACGCGGCGAGCGACATATCTGGCTGATCCCATGTTCCCCTACTGTTTTACCCTATATGCAAAAACTTGGGGCGTGGCCCCTAAAGATTGTGAGAGCATTTTGAGAGGGGGAGCCCCTCATGTAAAAAAATCACAGTTTTTATTCTTCTATGCTAAGCCGAGTGTGTGCCTTTGTGGATCCATGAGCCTGGTGGCAAGTTTTGCTGTTGCAGCTTACCTTAGCAGAGGCGGGCCCCGAACTGGATCGTAAGGTCGTGAGTTCCTGCGGAGTTCCTGAAGGGTCTGCTGATCCGCTCGAGAGGGCCTCGCGAGGATCAAGTGTCGATCGCCGCGCGTGGTGCGTGTGCCGCGCCCAGCCCCGCTCATGACGGGCCCGCGAGGGGGAGGCAGTGAGCGCGAGCTTTAGAATAAGGCAAGAACCAGATAGCAAGAAATCGCTTGAACGAGAAAAGGCACCCCCCCGCGCGCATCAATAAAAATTCAACTTCGGCTTAAATCCAAATCCAGAAGGCAAGGCTACAGAAAAGGGATCCAAAGCAAATGGCCGCGTCCAGCACCTAGTCTAGTCTTCTTGTCTTCGAGTCTTCTCACGAGCGCGGAGCTAAGTGCTGCCACTAGGACATGGGAGGGAGCCCCCGAAGCCCGAGGGCAGCACTCCTGAGACCCTGGGGCGTGTACAGCCCTACCCATTATTACGTGAGAGTGTCACGGGTGGTGATCTTCACAGGCATGAGCCTTACTTCATATCGCCAGACAAGGGCCCCGCCTTGCGCCTTTCTCGGCCACTGTTGAGGGCGACCGGAAACCAGGACGCCACCAAAGGGGCAAAGGGGACGCCAGCGGCGCCCTCGGCGACCACGGGTCCTCTGCCGGGGTAGGGCTCGCCGACGCCTCCCCGGCAGAGGGCCTACCTCCGGGTAACGCCTTGCTCCACGCGACACGTGGAGGGGCCTTGCTCCCGGCTTTTCCCGCGCAGCCCCCAGTGAGCATCTCCTGATGGGGTGGACATCGCCGTGCATGAAGCATCGCCTGGTGCTGTGACCTGGTTCACCTGTGACTCATGGTTAGCGTAAGCTTGCCCCTGAGGAATTAGTGGTACCTTGTATCTATTGTCAACGGCGCGGTTGGTGGGGCTCTCTGGCGGCTCCTGGAAGGCTTCAGCTCCTAACGCCTCCTCCTCCCAACCTGGCCCGAGCAATGAGCCGGGGTCGTCCTCCGGCGTGTACTCCTGGTCCATCATGCGGGGCACGTAGGCCTCCGAGACCGCTGCCCAGAAGACCTCGCCGAAGTGCCCCACGCTCCATGTTGCAAGGCCTGTCATGCCGTTCTGAGGTTGACAGTGCAGTGCTCCAACGGGGCCGTTTGCGGCAATGCTCGTGCCCACGCCCACCTGGGGTGGTGCAGGCGCGGCAGGGCGCCCCCCTCCGCGGGTCATGTTGATGTCAACGAGGCCCCCGGGTGCGCCCGGGAGCACGCGGGCGCGGCGAGGCCCGCCGTGGGACCCGGCCGCCGCCTGAGGCGTGAGATGATAGCCGAAGGGCGGCGCTCCCTTGGCCGCTGCGTCCAGCAGCTCGGCGACGCGTTCCAGCAGCGCATCCCGGCCGCTCTCCATGAGTCGGCACCGTAGCAGCTCCCGTGCCATTGTGAGTGCAGCCCGCATGTTCGCCTGATCCCGCCGGGTGTGTGGTGCCGTTGCCACGGCGTGGCTTGCGGCCAATGCAGCGGCTCACGCTTGTCGTGGAGTAAGGGTGGACGTCGCCTGGTAGGGCTGGGCGTTCGGTTCCCCGAACCGACCGGTGCGGTTCCTCGGTCTTTGTAAAATTTTGGTTCTGACAAACACTACCGAAAATTTACAACAATACTAGTATGAATCTCTGTTGTGCGTTCAGTATACTAACTAATGTCAGTACTCAGTACCTAGTCTAGTCTGTAGGGATCAAGCACTGTACACTAGGCTGTAGGGATCAAGCACTGTAGGTTATAGCACTGCGTGCTAGTCTAGTCTCCTCGGCCAACTCATATAGTACTGTAGGATCCCATCTCAGAATTTGAGATAGAGAAATAAATCAGGAATACAAGGATCGAGATAGGGGACTTGCACTTGCAGCAGCGTCATGCGGGCGTGCTGTTCAACAGGATGGTGGCGCGACGACCGACCCCCGTCAGCGAGACCGCCTCGCTAGGTGTGCATCCATGCGTGGGTCAGGTTCATGATGCGGTCGCGGGATTATTACTAGCGCAATTAGTGGTTGGGAGCTTGGGACAGAGAGGAAATCGAGAAGCAGTAGTTCGGTCAGGCATATGGGCTGAGACTCTTTTTTCTCGGTGTTCGGTGCCCGAGGGTTAAAGCCGAATTCACCGAACCAATTTCGGTTTTCCAAACATGCAGACCGATCTTGCGACCGAAGTTTTCGGTTTTGGTGGGTTCGGCTTCGGTGTCGGTTATTTCGGTTCGGGAAATCGGTTTTCAGGTTATATGCCCACCCCTAGCGCCTGGCCACACCGCCCGCGCCCAGCAGCGTTAGGTGGCGCTGTGCCGCTGTTGGGAATCGTAGCATAATTTTAAAATTTTCCTACGCTCACCAAGATGCATCTATGGAGTCTACTAGCAACGAGGGAAAGGAGTGCATCTACATACCCTTGTAGATCGCGAGTGGAAGTGTTCCAATGAACGTGGATGACGGAGTCGTACTCGCCGTGATCCAAATCACCGATGACCGAGTGCCGAACGGACGGCACCTCCGCGTTCAACACACGTACGGTGCAGCGACGTCTCCTCCTTCTTGATCCAGCAAGGGGGAAGGAGAGGTTGATGGAGATCCAGCAGCACGACGGCGTGGTGGTGGATGTAGCGGGTCTCCGGCAAGGCTTCGTTGAGCTTCTGCGAGAGAGAGAGAGGTGTTGCAGGGGAGGAGGGAGGCGCCCAAGGCTGTGTGTTGCTGCCCTCCCTCCCCGCCTTTATATAGGCCCCTGGGGGGGGGCGCCGGCCCCAAGAGATGGGATCTCAAGGGGGGCGGCGGCCACAAGGGGGGGAAGGGGTTGCCTTGCCCCCCAAGGCAAGGGGGAACTCCCCCCTAGGGTTCCCAACCCTAGGCGCATGGGGGGAGGCCCAAGGGGGGCACCCCAGCCCACTAAGGGCTGGTTCCCTTCCACTTTCAGCCCACGGGGCCCTCCGGGATAGGTGGCCCCACCCCGTGGACCCCCGGGACCCTTCCGGTGGTCCCGGTACAATACCGGTAACCCCCGAAACTTTCCCGGTGGCCGAAACTGGACTTCCTATATATAATTCTTCACCTCCGGACCATTCCGGAACCTCTCGTGACGTCCGGGATCTCATCCGGGACTCCGAACAACTTTCGCGTTTCCGCATACATATATCTCTACAACCCTAGCGTCACTGAACCTTAAGTGTGTAGACCCTACGGGTTCGGGAGACATGCAGACATGACCGAGACGCCTCTCCGGTCAATAACCAACAGCGGGATCTGGATACCCATGTTGGCTCCCACATGTTCCACGATGATCTCATCGGATGAACCACGGTGTCGAGGATTCAATCAATCCGTATGCAATTCCCTTTGTCAATCGGTATGTTACTTGCCCGAGATTCGATCGTCGGTATCCCAATACCTTGTTCAATCTCGTTACCGGCAAGTCTCTTTACTCGTACCGCAATGCATGATCCCGTGACTAACGCCTTAGTCACATTGAGCTCATTATGATGATGCATTACCGAGTGGGCCCAGAGATACCTCTCCGTCACACGGAGTGACAAATCCCAGTCTCGATCCGTGCCAACCCAACAGACACTTTCGGAGATACCCGTAGTGCACCTTTATAGTCACCCAGTTACGTTGTGACGTTTGGCACACCCAAAGCACTCCTACGGTATCCGGGAGTTGCACGATCTCATGGTCTAAGGAAAAGATACTTGACATTGGAAAAGCTCTAGCAAACGAAACTACACGATCTTTTATGCTATGCTTAGGATTGGGTCTTGTCCATCACATCATTCTCCTAATGATGTGATCCCGTTATCAATGACATCCAATGTCCATAGTCAGGAAACCATGACTATCTGTTGATCAACGAGCTAGTCAACTAGAGGCTTACTAGGGACACTTTGTGGTCTATGTATTCACACATGTATTACGATTTCCGGACAATACAATTATAGCATGAATAATAGACAATTACCATGAACAAAGAAATATAATAATAACCATTTATTATTGCCTCTAGGGCATATTTCCAACAGTCTCCCACTTGCACTAGAGTCAATAATCTAGTTACATTGTGATGAATCGAACACCCATTGCGTCCTGGTGTTGATCATGTTTTGCCCTAGGGAGAGGTTTAGTCAACGGATCTGCTACATTCAGGTCCGTATGTACTTTACAAATATCTATGTCTCCATTTTGAACACTTTCACGAATGGAGTTGAAGCGACGCTTGATATGCCTGGTCTTCCTGTGAAACCTGGGCTCCTTCGCAAGGGCAATAGCTCCAGTGTTGTCACAGAAGAGAGTCATCGGGCCCGACGCATTGGGAATCACCCCTAGGTCGGTAATGAACTCCTTCATCCAGACTGCTTCCTGTGCTGCCTCCGAGGCTGCCATGTACTCCGCTTCACATGTAGATCCCGCCACGACGCTTTGCTTGCAACTGCACCAGCTTACTGCTCCTCCATTCAAAATATACACGTATCCGGTCTGTGACTTCGAGTCATCCAGATCTGTGTCGAAGCTAGCGTCGACGTAACCCTTTACGACGAGCTCTTCGTCACCTCCATAAACGAGAAACATATCCTTAGTCCTCTTCAGGTACTTCAGGATATTCTTGACCGCTGTCCAGTGTTCCTTGCCGGGATTACTTTGGTACCTTCCTACCAAACTTACGGCAAGGTTTACATCAGGTCTGGTACACAGCATGGCATACATAATAGACCCTATGGCCGAGGCATAGGGGATGACACTCATCTTTTCTATATCTTCTGCCGTGGTCGGGCATTGAGCCGTGCTCAATTGCACACCTTGCAATACAGGCAAGAACCCCTTCTTGGACTGATCCATATTGAACTTCTTCAATATCTTGTCAAGGTATGTACTCTGTGAAAGACCAATGAGGCGTCTTGATCTATCTCTATAGATCTTGATGCCTAATATATAAGCAGCTTCTCCAAGGTCCTTCATTGAAAAACACTTATTCAAATAGGCCTTTATACTTTCCAAGAATTCTATATCATTTCCCATCAATAGTATGTCATCCACATATAATATGAGAAATGCTACAGAGCTCCCACTCACTTTCTTGTAAACACAGGCTTCTCCATAAGTCTGTGTAAACCCAAACGCTTTGATCATCTCATCAAAGCGAATGTTCCAACTCCGAGATGCTTGCACCAGCCCATAGATTGAGCGCTGGAGCTTGCATACTTTGTTAGCATTCTTAGGATCGACAAAACCTTCCGGCTGCATCATATACAACTCTTCCTTAAGGAAGCCGTTAAGGAATGCCGTTTTGACGTCCATCTGCCATATCTCATAATCATAGTATGCGGCAATTGCTAACATGATTCGGACGGACTTCAGCTTCGCTACGGGTGAGAAAGTCTCATCGTAGTCAACCCCTTGAACTTGTCGATAACCCTTAGCGACAAGTCGAGCTTTGTAGATGGTCACATTACCATCTGCGTCCGTCTTCTTCTTAAAGATCCATTTGTTTTCTATGGCTCGCCGCTCATCGGGCAAGTCAGTCAAAGTCCATACTTTGTTTTCATACATGGATTCTATCTCGGATTTCATGGCTTCTAGCCATTTGTCGGAATCCGGGCCCGCCATCGCTTCTTCATAGTTCGAAGGTTCACCGTTGTCTAACAACATGATTTCCAGGACAGGGTTGCCGTACCACTCTGGTGCGGAACGTGTCCTTGTGGACCTACGAAGTTCAGTAACTTGATCTGAAGCTTCATGATCATCATCATTAACTTCCTCCCCAGTCGGTGTAGGCACCACAGGAACATTTTCCCGCGCTGCGCTACTTTCCGGTTCGGAAGGGGTGACTATCACCTCATCAAGTTCCACTTTCCTCCCACTCAATTCTTTCGAGAGAAACTCCTTCTCCAGAAAGGACCCGTTCTTGGCAACGAAGATCTTGCCTTCGGATCTGAGGTAGAAGGTATACCCAATAGTTTCCTTAGGGTATCCTATGAAGACGCATTTTTCCGATTTGGGTTCGAGCTTTTCAGGTTGAAGTTTCTTGACATAAGCATCGCATCCCCAAACTTTTAGAAACGACAGCTTAGGTTTCTTCCCAAACCATAATTCATACGGTGTCGTCTCAACGGATTTCGACGGAGCCCTATTTAAAGTGAATGCGGCAGTCTCTAAAGCATAACCCCAAAATGAGAGCGGTAAATCGGTAAGAGACATCATAGATCGCACCATATCCAATAGAGTGCGATTACGACGTTCGGACACACCATTTCTCTGAGGTGTTCCAGGCGGCGTGAGTTGTGAAACTATTCCACATTTCCTTAAGTGTGTACCAAATTCGTGACTTAAATATTCTCCACCACGATCTGATCGTAAGAATTTTATTTTCCTGTCACGTTGATTCTCAACTTCACTCTGAAATTCCTTGAACTTTTCAAAGGTTTCAGACTTGTGTTTCATTAGGTAGACATACCCATATCTACTTAAATCATCAGTGAGAGTGAGAACATAACGATATCCTCCGCGAGCCTCAACACTCATTGGACCGCACACATCGGTATGTATGATTTCCAATAAGTTGGTTGCTCGCTCCATTGTTCCGGAGAACGGAGTCTTGGTCATCTTACCCATGAGGCATGGTTCGCACGTGTCAAATGATTCGTAATCAAGAGACTCCAAAAGTCCATCTGCATGGAGCTTCTTCATGCGCTTGACACCAATGTGACCAAGGCGGCAGTGCCACAAGTATGTGGGACTATCGTTATCAACTTTACATCTTTTGGTATTCACACTATGAACATGTGTAACATCACGTTCGAGATTCATCAAAAATAAACCATTGACCAGCGGGGCATGACCATAAAACATATCTCTCAAATAAATAGAACAACCATTATTCTCGGATTTAAATGAGTAGCCATCTCGAATTAAACGAGATCCAGATACAATGTTCATGCTCAAAGCTGGCACTAAATAACAATTATTGAGGTTTAAAACTAATCCCGTGGGTAGATGCAGAGGTAGCGTGCCGACGGCGATCACATCGACCTTGGAACCATTCCCGACGCGCATCGTCACCTCGTCCTTCGCCAGTCTCCGTTTATTCCGTAGTTCCTGTTTTGAGTTACAAATATGAGCAACCGCACCGGTATCAAATACCCAGGAGCTACTACGAGTACTGGTAAGGTACACATCAATTACTTGTATATCACATATACCTTGGGTGTTGCCGGCCTTCTTCTTGTCCGCTAAGTATTTGGGGCAGTTCCGCTTCCAGTGACCACTTCCCTTGCAATAAAAGCACTCAGTCTCGGGCTTGGGTCCATTCTTTGACTTCTTCCCGGTAACTGGTTTACCGGGCGCGGCAACTCCCTTGCCGTCCTTCTTGAAGTTCTTCTTACCCTTGCCCTTCTTGAACTTAGTGGTTTTATTCACCATCAACACTTGATGTTCTTTTCTGATCTCCCCTTCCGCTGATTTCAGCATTGAATATACCTCGGGAATGGTCTTTTCCATCCCCTGCATATTGAAGTTCATCACAAAGCTCTTGTAGCTTGGTGGAAGCGACTGGAGGATTCTGTCAATGACCGCGTCATCCGGGAGATTAACTCCCAGCTGAGACAAGCGGTTGTGCAACCCAGACATTCTGAGTATGTGCTCACTAACAGAACTGTTCTCCTCCATTTTACAGCTGAAGAACTTGTCGGAGACTTCATATCTCTCGACCCGGGCATGAGCTTGAAAACCAGTTTCAGCTCCTCGAACATCTCATATGCTCCATGTTTCTCAAAACGCTTTTGGAGACCCGGTTCTAAGCTGTAAAGCATGCCGCACTGAACGAGGGAGTAATCATCAGCACGCTGCTGCCAAGCGTTCATAACGTCTTGGTTCTCTGGGATTGGTGCTTCACCTAGCGGTGCTTCTAAGACATAATCTTTCTTGGCTACTATGAGGATGAGCCTCAGGTTCCGGACCCAGTCCGTATAGTTGCTGCCATCATCTTTCAGCTTGGTTTTCTCTAGGAACGCGTTGAAATTGAGGACAACGTTGGGCCATTTGATCTACAATACATAGTGTAAAGATTTTAGACTAAGTTCATGATAATTAAGTTCATCTAATCAAATTATTTAATGAACTCCCACTCAGATAGACATCCCTCTAGTCATCTAAGTGAAACATGATCCGAGTTCAACTAGGCCGTGTCCGATCATCACGTGAGACGGACTAGTCAAGATCGGTGAACATCTCCATGTTGATCGTATCTTCTATACGACTCATGCTCGACCTTTCGGTCCTCCGTGTTCCGAGGCCATGTCTGTACATGCTAGGCTCGTCAAGTCAACCTAAGTGTATTGCGTGTGTTCCGAGGCCATGTCTGTACATGCTAGGCTCGTCAACACCCGTTGTATTCGAACGTTAGAATCTATCACACCCGATCATCACGTGGTGCTTCGAAACAACGAACCTTCGCAACGGTGCACAGTTAGGGTGAACACTTTCTTGAAATTATTATAAGGGATCATCTTACTTACTACCGTCGTTCTAAGCAAATAAGATGCAAAAACATGATAAACATCACATGCAATCAAATAGTGACATGATATGGCCAATATCATCATGCTCCTTTGATCTCCATCTTCGGGGCACCATGATCATCTTCGTCACCGGCATGACACCATGATCTCCATCATCATGATCTCCATCATTGTGTCTTCATGAAGTCGTCACGCCAACGATTACTTCTACTTCTATGGCTAACGCGTTTAGCAACAAAGTAAAGTAAATTACATGGCGTTATTCAATGACACGCAGGTCATGCAAAATAATAAAGACAACTCCTATGGCTCCTGCCGGTTGTCATACTCATCGACATGCAAGTCGTGATTCCTATTACAAGAATATGATCAATCTCATACATCACATATATCATTCATCACATCTTCTGGCCATATCACATCACATAGCACTTGCTGCAAAAACAAGTTAGACGTCCTCTAATTGTTGTTGCAAGTTTTTACGTGGTTTGTAGGTTTCTAGCAAGAACGTTTTCTTACCTACGTATGACCACAACGTGATTTGCCAATTTCTATTTACCCTTCATAAGGACCCTTTTCATCGAATCCGTTCCGACTAAAGTAGGAGAGACAGACACCCGCTAGCCACCTTATGCAACTAGTGCATGTTAGTCGGTGGAATCTGTCTCACGTAAGCGTACGTGTAAGGTCGGTCCGGGCCGCTTCATCCTACAATGCCGCCGAAACAAGAAACGATTAGTAGCAGCAAGAAGAATTGGAAAACTCAACGCCCACAACTGCTTTGTGTTCTATTCATGCATAGTAACTACGCATAGGCCTGGCTCATGATGCCCCTGTTGGGAATCGTAGCATAATTTTAAAATTTTCCTACGCTCACCAAGATGCATCTATGGAGTCTACTAGCAACGAGGGAAAGGAGTGCATCTACATACCCTTGTAGATCGCGAGCGAAAGCGTTCCAATGAACGTGGATGACGGAGTCGTACTCGCCGTGATCCAAATCACCGATGACCGAGTGCCGAACGGACGGCACCTCCGCGTTCAACACACGTACGGTGCAGTGACGTCTCCTCCTTCTTGATCCAGCAAGGGGGAAGGAGAGGTTGATGGAGATCCAGCAGCACGACGGCGTGGTGGTGGATGTAGCGGGTCTCCGGCAGGGCTTCGTTGAGCTTCTGCGAGAGAGAAGAGGTGTTGCAGGGGAGGAGGGAGGCGCTCAAGGCTGTGTGTTGCTGCCCTCCCTCCCCCCCTTTATATAGGCCCCCTGGGGGGGAGCGGCGGCCACAAGGGGGGGAAGGGGTTGCCTTGCCCCCCAAGGCAAGGGGGAACTCCCCCCTAGGGTTCCCAACCCTAGGCGCATGGGGGGAGGCCCAAGGGGGGTGCCCCAGCCCACTAAGGGCTGGTTCCCTTCCACTTTCAGCCCACGGGGCCCTCCGGGATAGGTGGCCCCACCGGGTGGACCCCTGGGACCCTTCCGGTGGTCCCGGTACAATACCGGTAACCCCCGAAACTTTCCCGGTGGCCGAAACTGGACTTCCTATATATAATTCTTCACCTCCGGACCATTCCGGAACCTCTCGTGACGTCCGGGATCTCATCTGGGACTCCGAACAACTTTCGGGTTTCCACATACATATATCTCTACAACCCTAGCGTCACCGAACCTTAAGTGTGTAGACCCTACGGGTTCGGGAGACATGCAGACATGACCGAGACGCCTCTCTGGTCAATAACCAACAGCGGGATCTGGATACCCATGTTGGCTCCCACATGTTCCACGATGATCTCATCGGATGAACCACGGTGTCGAGGATTCAATCAATCCGTATGCAATTCCCTTTGTCAATCGGTATGTTACTTGCCCGAGATTCGATCGTCGGTATCCCAATACCTTGTTCAATCTCGTTACCGGCAAGTCTCTTTACTCGTACCACAATGCATGATCCCATGACTAACGCCTTAGTCACATTGAGCTCATTATGATGATGCATTACCGAGTGGGCCCAGAGATACCTCTCCGTCACACGGAGTGACAAATCCCAGTCTCGATCCGTGCCAACCCAACAGACACTTTCGGAGATACCCGTAGTGCACCTTTATAGTCACCCAGTTACGTTGTGACGTTTGGCACACCCAAAGCACTCCTACGGTATCCGGGAGTTGCACGATCTCATGGTCTAAGGAAAAGATACTTGACATTGGAAAAGCTCTAGCAAACGAAACTACACGATCTTTTATGCTATGCTTAGGATTGGGTCTTGTCCATCACATCATTCTCCTAATGATGTGATCCCGTTATCAATGACATCCAATGTCCATAGTCAGGAAACCATGACTATCTGTTAATCAACGAGCTAGTCAACTAGAGGCTTACTAGGGACACTTTGTGGTCTATGTATTCACACATGTATTACGATTTCCGGACAATACAATTATAGCATGAATAATAGACAATTACCATGAACAAAGAAATATAATAATAACCATTTATTATTGCCTCTAGGGCATATTTCCAACAGCCGCCTGGAGCACGGGGTTGAGGTCTTCCTGGGCAGGCGGCGCCGCCCGGGTGGGCCAGCCTGCCCAACGGCCGGTGTCAGCCCTCGGGTCGCCGGACATCGGAACCGCGGAGCGTCGGTGGATCGACTTGTGGGGAAGAGACTCCGGCGCACCCCTACCTGTCGCGCCAAATGTCGGATCACGGGTTCTGGCAAAACCCTTAAGGTTCGAACTCTGGGGTGCGCGCGAAGTTCTCCCCCTACCGATCCACGCCCTAGGTCTCTAAGATCTCACGGACGAACTCGACAAACTCGCAACACAGTGGACATAGGGTTTATACTGGTTCGGGCCACCGTTGTGGTGTAATACCCTACTCCAGTGTTGAAAGGGGACAACTTGTACAGCTTATCCTGACAAAAACATTCTTCGCCTGCAAAAGGCTCTGGTGGTGACGCCGCCTCAGGCTCCATGGTGGCCTCCGTCTTCCCGTCCTGCTGGTCTTGGTCTCGTTGCACCGATATGGAAACCTTTGCCTGACGCCTCGGTACTTCACGCCTGCGCTCGCTTCCTTAGCACCAAAGGGGAAACAAGGACACTGCGCGCGCTGGCGCCTGCCTGATCTTGATTGTCATGGCTCACGTTACGAGAACCTCGCGAGGTTTGCCTTGCCTTGATCTCTCCGCCCCTCACGAGCCAGCCTGGTGAGGCTGCTCCTGAGGAGGTCTTGGGTCGTCCGCCTCGCGAGGCTTGGCCCCTCGTGAGGGTCTTGAACGTCTTGTTGATGAAGATGGGTCGTACGGGCCCTCGCGCAGAGCCACGCCGTGGGCCGCAGGCAGGCAAGTCTGGGGACCCCCGTTCCCAGAACGCCGACAGTAGCCCCCGGCCCAAGGCGCGCTCCGACTTGGCTTCGAGGCGAAGCCAAAGGTCAAGTGCAGAGCCCCGCGGGCCCCAATAGCCTGCGGCCTTGGTCGACGCATGGTGGTTGATTGGACGTGGGCGTCTCTGCTTCCCCACGCTGCCTTGGAATCCGCCTGGCTATGCGGCCCCCGCTACCTACACAGTTATTCTTCCATCACCCGCGCCATACTTCCCCAATTCCTCTGCTTCCCCGAGACTCTGCTCTTCCTGTCCAATCTGACCTGAGCTCTGCCCGCTTCATCGCCATGGCGCAGAAACAAGCGGATAAGGGGAAGAAACCTCTGTCTTCTGCCAGTGCCCCTCCCGCCATAGAGCCCGCGGTCGGCCGATCGCTGGTGCTCAACGATGAGGCCATGGGAAAGGTTCTCCTCATGCTTGCCTCCAGTTTCAACGAGTGGGGAAAGACGATGGCTTGGCCTGCGTCTCACGCTCGTATTGACCGGGCAACCACCGAGGTCCCAATCTTCATCGATGACCTTTGGGCTGGCCTGATTCCTTCTTCCTCCGCCTTCTTCAA
This sequence comes from Triticum aestivum, assembly GCF_018294505.1. NCBI lineage: Eukaryota > Viridiplantae > Streptophyta > Magnoliopsida > Poales > Poaceae > Triticum > Triticum aestivum. The sequence goes on along the minus strand of NC_057796.1, from coordinate 350,266,365 downwards.
TGCGTGCTTGAACATTACCAGATCCATATGCCGCATCTAGATCCCCAATCTGTGACTCTCCTCGCTGTCTTCGCCTTTATTTGTGAGGCCATGGTGGGCATTGCCCCTTCAGTGGCCCTTCTCCATCATTTCTTCTCATCGCATCTGATGGATCCTCGGCAAAGCTCTGGGTGCGTGAGCTTCCAGGCTGTGGCTGCGACGGCAGGCGCAGGGATCGACTTCGAGCTTCCTCCATCCACGAGCAAGTTTCAGACACGGTGGGTATTTGTCGATGCCGGGATGCTCAACCCTCTGCTCCATTCTCCGTCAGCACCTGCCATCCCCAACTCCGGTTGGAGCCACCAGAGGCTTGCGAGCTCCTGTCTTGTCCCCGTCAGGCTCAGGCTGAGGAGGTTGAAGGACCGCGGCGTGACTGCGTCTATGGTGGTGAAGGAATTCGTCAGGCGCCGCGTCGCTCCGCTTCAGCGCCATTCTCGCCCGATGTGGGCTTTGCTCAGCAGTCAGGACCATATGAGGCTTCAGGAGTCCGGGCTCCCTCTTGAGATGCGGTGAACAGTGCTCGAGGTCCTGACGGGTGTCCCTTCGCCGGACGACATGCCTGGGAAGAGCTGTCTGCTGTACCGCTGCACGAACAAGGTAGAATTTGTAGAGCACATGCCTTCCTTTGAGAACCCCGTAGACGTGGTTCCCTTCTTTGCCGCTGGCGCTGAGCTTGCCCCGAGCGTGGATGCAGGGGGCGAGCTCCGCCGGAGGCTGGTGGCCTGAGTGCTGAGGTGCAAATACCGCCTGGGGATCTTGGGGCGTCGTCCTCGGGAGCTCATGATTCCTCCCCTGGGCGTCGATTGCGGAGGCGATGCAGCACGCGGCTCCCGAGGACGAAGCTCCGGAGGCCTCAGGGGGTTGTGGTCAGACGGCGCCCGACTACTCTCCTCAGCTCGGCACTCCCGAAGCTGTCCCTCCGAGCGCTTCCCTGGCTGCGCCCCGTGCCAGCTGCCACGTCCAGCGATTCGATCAGCTCCGCATGGATTTCGAGGAGCTCCGAAAGAGGAAAGGATCCCCGAGCAGCAGTGGTATCTTCGGGATGTTGAACCGGAGGAGGTACATCGCTGTCGACGAGTAAGTACTGTATCTTTGTGATTTCTTGAGTGCTTCTTCCCTTCCTGGCGTTAGCTCTTCAGGGTCCCTTCCATCAAGGCCGCTGTGTCCCCTGAGAGGCAACCTCCTCCTTCCTCGACTCCCCCGCTGGCCCTGAGCACCCCGAGCCTGCATGCCGTCCCTAGAGCAGGGTCGGTTGGAGTGGCTCGCTCGCCTCCACGGTCTGGCTTGGAGCTTGGCGGGCATGCCCAGGGCCCCTCCTCTGGTCATGGACAGCAGCTGGCTGGCTTCGGTCTTCGGCTCCTCTTCAAGCAGCGGGCCCCGACTGGCTAGGGCCCCTCGCGAGGCCTGGATGGCGCCTGGGGCAGCACCAGCCCCCAGCCCCCTGCCGAGAGGGGGTGTGCCACTTCATGTCCCGCCTGCAGCCCCCGTGGTGGAGGACGAGGTGGGCCGTGCGCTTGAGTTTGAGCACGAACGAAGCGTCGTTCGCCATGAGCTCTTCCAGGAGGCGATGAGCGCGATGAACCGACTTGGTGGTGAACTCACGGACGTCGACGCATGCCTCAAGGCTGAGGGTCTTCGGCTGGCGGAGGAGCGGCGTAAGCTGAGGGTGGCTATCAATCTTGGCCGCCACCAGCGCGATCTTGACATTGTGAAGGCCGAGGCGCCCCTCAAGGTTTCTCATGAGGCTTGCTCTCGAGCTTTGGAGGAGGCTCGCGAGGCTGACCGCCATCGCGAAGCTGCGGAGAAGCACGCGTGGGAGCTCCAGGCCTGGAGTGCGTCCCTGGAGCAGTAGGTGGAGGTGCGCAAAGCCGCCCTTGCGTCGTTGAGGGGGACGCCCACCGAGGAAGAAGAGGTTCGGAGCCGCGAGGAGGCGTTGGCTCTGGAAGCCATGGAGCGTAGCCTCGAGATTGAGCAGTTGGAGACGAGGGAGCGTCAGGTTGCCCAAGCGGAAGATGCCGTTGGTGCACGTGAGTCCAAAGCTCAGGAGGAGGTCGATCGCTGGGTGGCCGAGGTTTGCGCGGGTCTTGAGGGTTGGCATGATCTGAAGCCGCAGCTTGCGGAGACGGAGGCTGCAGGTAGGGCCGCTGCCCTTAGGCCCAGGCTAGCTGAGGTAGAGAGGCGCGAGGAGGCCACATCGGCCTCCCTGGTCACAGCGCAGGCGGAGTTGGCCTCCGCCCGCGCCGGGCTGCTCTCTCTTCATAAACGGGTTGATGACGCCGAGGCCATTGCATGGCAGAACAGGGAGGAAATGCTTCAGCGGTGGACATTGGAGCGCGAGCATGCCCCCATGCTCCAGGTTCTTAGGAACAGGGCTAACACCGCGTTGGGCCATATCTGCGACGAGAATGCCCCTCATCCTCATACGGACGACTACGCCAGCCATCTTTGCTTCTTCTCCAACGTGGTGACGCGTCTTGAAGCTCGATCCGATAGAGCTCGCCAGCTCGTGGAAGAGGGGAGCTGGGGCCTGCTCGGGCGGGCGTTCTCCCGCGTCTTCAGCCATCTTCAGAACACCTTTCCCGACTTCGACTTCGACGCCACCATTGCCCCCGTACCTGCGGCCATCCGGAGGGACCTGGTGCGGTGGGTGGAGGACAACGTGGATGCGCTGGTCAGGGCCTTCGCTTCTGAGGACGACGAGGTGGTAGTCGCGGCAGACGAAGGAGATGTGGTTGACGGCGGCGATGCCGGGGCCGGCGAACTTGGAGGCGACGCCAGCGACGGCGACAGCGACGCCAACGGTGCATCTGAAGACGACCTGGGAGACGCGGCGAGTGACATATCTGGCTGATCCCATGTTGCCCTACTGTTTTGCCCTGTATGCAAAAACTTGGGGCATGACCCCTAAAGATTGTGAGAGCATTTTGAGAGGGGGAGCCCCTCATGTAAACAAATCGCAGTTTTTATTCTTCTATGCTAAGCCGAGTGTGCGCCTTTGTGGATCCATGAGCCTGGTGGCAAGTTTTGCTGTTGCAACTTACCTTAGCTGAGGCGGGCCCCGAACTGGATCGTAAGGTCGTGAGTTCCTGCGGAGCTCCTGAAGGGTCTGCTGATCCGCTCGAGAGGGCCTCGCGAGGATCAAGTGTCGATCACCGCGCGTGGTGCGTGTGTCGCGCCCAGCCCCGCTCACGACGGGCCCGCGAGGGGGAGGCAGTGAGCGCGAGCTTTAGAATAAGGCAAGAACTAGATAGCAAGAAATCGCTTGAACGAGAAAAGGCACCCCCCCGCGCGCATCAATAAAAATTCAACTCCGGCTTAAATCCAAATCCAGAAGGCAAGGCTACAGAAAAGGGATCCAAAGCAAATGGCCGCGTCCAGCACCTAGTCTAGTCTTCTTGTCTTCGAGTCTTCTCACGAGCGCGGAGCTAAGTGCTGCCACTAGGACATGGGAGGGAGCCCCCGAAGCCCGAGGGCAGCACTCCTGAGACCCTAGGGTGTGTACAGCCCCACCCATTATTACGTGAGAGTGTCACGGGTGGTGATCTTCACAGGCATGAGCCTTACTTCATATCGCCAGACGAGGGCCCTGCCTTGCGCCTTTCTCGGCCACTGTTGAGGGCGACCGGAAACCAGGACGCCACCAAAGGGGCAAAGGGGACGCCAGCGGTGCCCTCGGCGACCACGGGTCCTCTGCCGGGGTAGGGCTCGCCGCCGCCTCCCCGGCAGAGGGCCTACCTCCGGGTAAGGCCTTGCTCCACGCGACGCGGGGAGGGGCCTTGCTCCTGGCTTCTCCCGCGCAGCCCCCAGTGAGCCTCTCCTGATGGGGCGGACATCGCCGTACCTGAAGCATCGCCTGGTGCTGTGACCTAGTTCACCTGTGAATCATGGTTAGCGTAAGCTTGCCCCTGAGGAATTAGTGGTACCCTGTATCTATTGTCAAAGGTGTCGGATGTGGGGTTCCGGCAAACCCTTAAGGTTTGAACACTGGGGTGCGCGCGAAGTCTTTCCCTCGTACCGATCTACGCCCTAGCTCGCTAAGATCTCGCGGACGAACTCGATGAACTCGCAACACAGAAAGACACGAGATTTATATTGGTTTGGGCCACCGTTGTGGTGTAATACCCTACTCCAGTGTGGTGGTGGTGGATTGCCTCTAGGGCTGATGATGAACAGTACAAGGGAAGAACAGCCTCCTGAGGTTGAGGTGTTCTTGTGCTTGTTTAGTTGAGGATGATCTGAATCCGTTTCCTACTACTGTGGTGGCTAGACCTATTTATAGAGGCCCTTGTCCTCTTCCCAAATATCGAGCGGGAAGGGAGCCAACAACGGCGGGCAAATTTGAAGGGGGACAGCTAGTACAAGCTATCCTGACAAAATCGGTCTTCGCCTGCAAAAAGCTCTGGTGGTGACGCCGTCCTCCTGGTCTTGGTCTCGTTGCACCAACATAGCAACCTTTGCCTGATGCCTCGGTACTGTTCGCCTGCGCTGGCCTCCTTAGCACCAAAGAGGAAATAAGGACGCTGCGCGCGCTGGCGCCCGCCTGGTGCCGTTCATCATGGCTCACGTCACGAGAGTCTCATGAGGTTTGCCCCGCCTTGATATCTCCGCTCCTCGTGAGCCTGCCTGGCTAGGCCACTCCAGAGGAGGTCTTGCGTCGTCCCCCTCGCGAGGGTCTTGGATGCCTTGTTGATGAAGATGGGCTGTACGGCCTGCTGGCTTGGCCATGCCGTGGGCCGCAGGCCGGCAAGTCTGGGGACCCCCATTCCCAGAACGCCGACAGTAGCCCCCGGGCCCAAGGCGCGCTCGGGCTTGGCTTCGCGGCGAAGCCAAGGGTCAAGTTCGGAGCACCGCGGGCCCCAAAAGCCTGCGGCCTCGGTTGACGCGTGGCGGTTGATTGGACGTGGGCGTCTCCGCTTCCCCACGCTGCCTCGGCAACTGCACTTGTTGACAAGTCCCTGCGACATGCAAGGAAAATCATCATTACCTGCGATCGTGGGAGACACCGGTTGGCCTTCTCTTGCTATAAATGGGGAGGGGGGCGGAGCCCCCGTCGCCCATCTCTTCCTCGCTTGCTTGCTTCTTCTTTGCTCCATTGCTTGCAGTGCCACCGATGGCGCCACGAAGGAAGTTCTCCACCGCCGAGAAGGGGAAGGCCCCTAGCGAGGGCCCCGGTTCCCCGGCGCCCAAGCGCGGTCGCGGCCGTCCGCGCAAGCACGCCGCGACCCCCGCCGTGGCCCACCGTCGAGGCGGCGCCGCGGCACACGGAGGGGATCGTCCCAACCATGGTGGTCCAGATCACAAGGTGAGGCGCGCAATGGTGGCGCGGCCTCCCCGCCCGCGCTTCCATTCAGCGGAGGTGTCGCCGGAGTTCGTCGTCTGGTCGGAGAACCCGGCCGGCAACTGGCTCTAGCTTTCGCGCTTCTTTGTCGATGAAACTGCCGACCCCTAGTCTAGGAGGGCTCTGGTTGCAGGCGGATGGCTGCTGCAGCAAGGCCTCTTGGGTCGCGGTCGAGACTTCCGCCGCGGGCAACATAGCCCTGGCCCGCGGCTGGCAGACGTTCGCCCGCGCGCGCGGCCTGGGCAGGCGGTGCACGCTCCACTTCAAGTATGATGGTGGATCGACCCTCTATGTGAGGGTGTTTGGGGAAGATGGTCGCCGCGCCGGGTGCTGCCCTGAGACAAACGACGGTGAAGAGGTGCTCGGCCTTGGTGACGGTCGCGATGAGGATGAGGGCGAGCCTGCCCTCAGTGGCGACCGCGTCTCTTCCAGCTACGACGGCTCTTCCTCCGGCGACAGCTCCAGCAGCGATGGCTATGACCAGCCGCCGCGCCCGCTTCGAGGGAGGTAGTGGGTCATCTCGTCGCCGCGCCTCCGTGAAGCGCGAGGAGGGGTCTGGCTAGGCTCGGAGCGTCGCTAAGGGCCTGCCTCCGCGGATTGATGCAACGCCGCTTTGTTTAGCTCTTTTTCCCTGCATCAGAAAACGAAACCAGTATGGGCCCAGAGGGGCGTGTATCAAACTGTGGTTCTTTGATCATTGCACTGTGCGTGTTATTCCCATGCCGTGTTGTTATTTTGCGCAAAGATAACTTAACCTGGTGCGTTTGGGACGCCCTTTCCCTCACGAGGTGTCTGCGTTTGCTCAAAAACTGCAAAAAATTCGTTAGGGGGTGCGCTAGAGGGTTTGCCGTCCACCTAAGCCTTGACTTGGCGCTTTGTATCGCGGTACCCGAGGGGCACGGATTAGAAGAGATGCGCCAGCTTTCAAGCTCGAACGAGGGTGGCTCGCGAGAAGGCAGAGGGAAGAAAAATGCTCGCGAGGGCACCTGCCTAGCCCCCTCGTGAGGTATGCGAGAGAGAGAACACGAGCAAACTAGAGCCGAGAAATGCGGTAAAAGTCTAGGGAATCAAACCAGCAATGAACACCAAGAGAAACTTCGATTAAGGAAAAGCGAGCCAACTACGGAAAGCAAATGAAAAGCCGCGTCCGGCACCTAATCTAGTCTTCAAGTCTTCTCACAGCGCGGAGCTAAGTGCTGCCACTAGGCGTGGGCGGGAGCCCCAGGGCCTGAGGCCGGCGCTCCTGAGACTCCAGGGCGTGTACAACCCCAACTCATTATTACGTGAGAGTGTCACGGGCGGCGATTCTTCACAGGCACCGGGCCTTGCTTCATGGGTAGAACTTCCGGAGGTGCTGGATGTTCTAGGCGTTTTGGATAGGTGTCCCTTCTTGCGTCTCCAGGCGCACGGCGCCAGGCCTAGAGATGTGGACGACCCTGAACGGGCCCTCCCACATGGGTGAAAGCTTGTGCAACCCTTCCCTAGAGAGGACCCGCCTCAGGACCAGGTCACCCGTCTCGAGTGTCCTGGAACGGATGTTGCGGCAGTGGTAACTCCGCATCGCTTGCTGGTACCTTGCCGCTCTTAATGCAGCTTCGCGACGACATTCCTCCCCCAGCACGAGATCCATCCCCCGCATGGCGTCCTGCTACGTTTCGTCGAATGCCAGGACCCGCACGGAGTGATGCTTGACCTCGTGAGGGAGGACTGCTTCGGCTCCGTAGACGAGGAAGAACGGAGTCTCGCCCGTTGGCTTGGTAGCGGTGGTGCGGATGGACCACAGCACGGACTGGAGCTCGTCGTGCCAGCCCCTGCCGCAGGCCTCCAGCTTCTTCTTGAAGGTCCTGGTCTTGAGGCCCCTCAGGACCTCTGCGTTGGCGCGCTCAGCCTGACCATTGCTCCTGGGGTGGGCCACCAAAGCGTAGCAGATCTGCGTTCCAAGGTTAGCACAGTAGGTTTTGAAGAGGTTACTAGTAAACTGCGAGCCGTTATCTGTGATGATGCGGTTGGGGACCCTGAAGCGGCTCACGAGGCCCTTGATGAACTTGACGGCAGAGCCGGCCGGGATGGTACGGACGGCTTCCACTTCCGCCCACTTGGTGAACTTGTCGATGGCGACATAGAGATAGCGATAGCCCACTGGCGCCCATGGAAACGGGCCTAAGATGTCCAGCCCCCAGACTGCGAACGGCCATGTGAGAGGGATGGTTTGGAGGCCCTCGGCAGGCTGATGGATTTGCTTGGCATGGAATTGGCAAGCTTCGTAGGACTTCACGAGCTCGGCCGCGTCGTTGAGTGCTGTAGGCCAGTAGAATCCACTGCGGAACACCTTGCCGACGAGGGTCCGTGACGACGAGTGGTGCCCACAGTCCCCACTGTGTATGTCAATCAGCAACTCCCTTCCTTGATCGTTGGAGATGCAGCGCAGTGTGACGTCGTTCGGCCGTTTCCTGTACAACTCGCCGTCTTGAATGCGGTATGCCGTGGCTTGCCGGGCCACGCGCTCTGCGTCCTCTTCCTTCTCCGGCAGCGTCCCGTGCGTCAGGTACTCTTTGAATTCCTTGGTCCAGCATTCCTCCTGGGGCTCGAGCGCCAAGAGCAGCCGGGCTCCTGAGGTCGGGCCACAGGCCGGGGCTCCCGTGGCCGGAGGCTGTGGGAGCTCCTCCCGAGGCTGAGTCATGCTTGAAAGAGGTGGCGTGGCTGATGGCTTGAAGAGCCGCTCCTCAAAGACGCCGGGCTCCCGCGGTTGCCGCTTGGATGCTCTCCTGGCGATGTCGTCGGCTTCCTTGTTGGTGCCCCGGGGCACGTGCTGCAGCTCCAGGCCCGAGAACTGCTTCTCCATCTTGCGCACCTCCGCGAGGTACGCCTCCATATGCTCGTCCTTTGGCTCGTACACCTTGTTGGAGAAGTTGACGAGGAGTTGCGAGTCGCCTCTGACGGTGAGGCGCTTCACCCCTATAGCCGCTGCAGCCTTCAGGCCAGCTATGAGGCCTTCGTATTCTGCGATATTGTTGGAGACCTTCTCGCCGTGCTGAAAGCAGAGCTGCACGACGTAGTAGAGCTTGTCCTGAGTGGGCGAGATGAGCACTGCTCCAGCCCCCGCGCCTTGGTGCGCGAAGGCGCCATCGAAATACATGACCCAGCCGTCTGGAGCCTCGCTCCCTAGAGAGGTGGACCGGTCTTCTCCTTCCTCAAGTGTCGGGGCATCCATCCATTCTGCCACAAAGTCCGCGAGCGCAGCCCCCTTGATAACCCTGGTAGTGCTGAACTCTAACTGGAATGCTTGCAGCTCGATATTCCACTCAGCGACCCTTCCAGCCGAATTTGGGCTCCTGAGTACCCTCTCCAATGGGTAAGCTGAGACGACCTTGATCGGGTGCCCCTGGAAGTAGTGACCCAGCTTGCGCGAGGCCACCAAGAGTGCGAGCAGGAGCTTCTGAGGCATGGGGTAGCGTGCTCTTGCGTCCCGCAGTACGGTGCTGATGAAGTACACCGGGTGTTCGACGTGGGCTGGCGCACTATCGAGGCTGGGGTCCTGCGGAGGTTGGTGCATCACCTGAGGTTTAGGGTTTCTTGAGACTCGACTATCCTCAGGAGTTTCTGCGACGTTGTCCTGCCGAGCTTTGTCTTCCCCAGCTGATGCCTTTGCTGCATCCTCCTGACCCTGCGCCACTTCTGCCCCAGCTTGGCGCGGCGCGCCCTTGGCTTGGCGTTCCTCCCTGACCGCCACCAGCGCTGCGCTGGCGGAGTACGGGGTGGCGGCTAGGTAGAGTACTAGGGGTTTGAGAGGTCGTGGTGCCACCATCACCGGGGGGCTGGTAAGATACCTCTTGAAGTCTTGGAAAGCTCGGTCGGCCTCCGGGGTCCACTCGAACGGGCCCTTCTTCTTCATGAGCTTGAAGAAGGGTAAGGCGCGCTCTCCCAGCTTGGAGATAAAACGCCACAGCGCGGTCACCTGCCCCGCTAGCTTCTGCATCTCTTTGAGGGTCTGTGGTGGGCTCATGTCTTCGATGGCCTTGATCTTCTCTGGGTTCGCCTCGATCCCTCTGTGGGATATGAGGAACCCCAGTAGCTTGTCGGAGGGGACGCCGAACACGCACTTCTCCAGGTTAAGCCTCAAGTTTATTTGGCGCAGACTCTCGAAGGTCTCCTCCAAGTCTTGAATCAATGTCTGCGCCTCGCGAGACTTGACCACTATGTCATCGACGTAGGCCTCTGTGTTTCTCCCGAGCTGCTGCCCCAAGGCGATGTGCATCAACCGCTGGAAGGTGGCGCCTGCGTTGCGCAGCCCGAAGGGCATGCAGGTGTAGCTGTACACCCCACATGGTGTTAGGAAAGCTGTCTTCTCCACATCTTCCACCGCCATCTTGATCTGATGATACCCTGAGAACGCATCCAGGAAGCACAGCAAGTCGCACTCGGCAGTGGAGTCGACGATTTGATCAATGCGTGGGAGTGGGAACGGATCTTGGGGGCAAGCCTTGTTGAGGTTGGTGAAGTCGACGCACATCCGCTCCTTCCCGCCTTTCTTTGGCACTACGAAAGGGTTTGCCAGCCATTCAGGATATCGAACTTCCCGAATGGCGCCTGCCGCCTCCAGCTTGCGTGTCTCTTAGACGATGAAGGCCTGCTTCTCAGTGGACTGCCGCCTGGCTCGCTGTTTCATGGGGCGTATGTTGGGGCATACCCTTAGATGATGCTGGATCACCTCTCTCGGGACCCCTACCAGCCGATTGGGCTCCCACGCGAATATCTCCTTGTTCGCGCATAAGAACCTCACCAAGGCTTCCTCTTGTCCCGGGTCAAGGCCGGCTCCTATGGTAAAGGTGGCTCCTGAATACCCGTCCTCGTTGACCGGCACCTGCTTGGTTTCCGCCTTGTCCTGGGTGAACAGCTGCTTCTTCCTGGTGGGCGCGGTCTCCTTGGCCTCGGGGGTACCGGCGCCGGCTGGCTGTGCTGCTGCCGCGGTCTTGAAGGCGAGCCTGAGCGCCGTCACGGCCTCCTTAGTGTCTCCCTTGATGGTGAGGACGCCCTTGCTCCCTGGCATCTTCATGAGGTTGTAGGCCGGGTGAGTCGCCGCCATGAACTGAGCGAGAGCTGGGTACCCGAGGATGGCGTTGTACGGGAGACCGATGCGGGTGATGTCAAAGTCCACCAGCTCGGTGCGGTAGTTGTCGTGCGTGCCGAAGGTGACAGGGAGGCGGATCTGCCCCAGAGAGTGGGCAGCTCCACCACCCACTCCCGAGAAGGGCTTGCTGAGGCCGAGCCGCTCGAGCGGCACGTGCAAAAGGCTGAAGGCTTCTACGGAGAGCAAGTTGAGGCCGGCGCCGCCGTCGATGAGGGTCTTGGTAACGGCCACGTTGCAGATGGTGGGCGTGCAGAGCATTGGGAGCATACCGGAGCCGGCGGTGGAGCCGGGGTGGTCTTCTGAGCTGAAGGTGAGGTCGGCCTCTGGTGCAGCCCAACCCGGCGGAGCCCCCGGGCGCTTGGAGGTGGCCCCAATCTGACGGAGGAACGGTTTGACGTGGCAATCTGAAGGCAGTGCTTGAGAGCCGCCCAGCAGAGCCGCGACTGCGTGGTGCGCCGGTACTGCGTAGCGAGGGGTGAAGAGGTCGCGGAGTTCCCCCAGGACGCCACCGTGGATCCAGGGAGGTTGAGCAGCCAGGCGCGCGGCTCACCGGCGAGGGCCATGGGGAACCAGTTGGCCATGACCTTGTTGTCGCCCCCGGCCTCGAGGACGGCCTCCTCGTATGCCAGCAGGAACGGCGTTGGGTCTGTCGCGCCGTCGTAACGCGGCGGCATCTCTGGCCTGAACTTGGTCGGCCACCGCACTCGGCGCAGGGCAGGGTCCAGGGCTCGGTACCCAGATGCCCCGCTGTCGATGTAGGTCGCGGAGGTGGATGGCGGGGCACCCGCCATGGGAGCGAAGTGCGGCGGCACGGGGCGCAGGTTGGTGGAGAGGAGCTCCGGCGCACCCCTACCTGGCGTGCCAAATGTCGGATGTGGGGTTCCGACAAACCCTTAGGATGTGTTTGGTTTCTATCACCAAGTGGAACGACACGGGTCGGTTCCGTTCCCAGACCCCATTCCTGCGTTTGGATCGTCAAAGGAACCAAAACCACTCGATTCCAGGGAATGGCATATTCGCTGTTTATGCCGTTCCAAGCGGTCTCTCGAAATCGAGCGGACCACGCGGAGCCGCCCACTCCCACGACCTCCTTCCTCCCCCGCTACAGCAGCAAGGAGCCGCAGCCACCAATAACCACGGGGCATCCAGCATGAGCTGCCGGGCGCATCCCATCCAGCCGGCCGTCGCGCTTGAGCACGCGTCGTCGGGAGACGCGGTCGTGCGGCGTCGGGAGCGCCGCATCCAGCTGGGCGTCGCACTTGAGCACGCCTCACCGGGAGTCGCGGTCGTGTGGCGTCGGGAGCGTCGCATCCAGCTGGGCGCCGCGCTTGAGCATGTGCCGCTGGGAGCTGCGGTCGTGCGATGTCAGAACTCAGGAACCGCTCGCTGTGGGGGGCGTCGCATCCAGCGGGCCGGCGTGGCGGCGTACAAGGACGCAGGATCCACCCAGCGTCGGTGTGAGGGACAGGATGGATGGGGGTGGGAGGAAGCCCGAGCTGATCTCCAGCCTCCCAATGTCCTCCTCTTCAGCTAGCATGGTCACCGTGCTTTGGCGGTCGGTGCTTGCTCAAGGATGGTGTTGGCGTTGTAGGCAGCAGCAAGTTCAGATAAACTGCGCAGTTGTTAGTTCAGACTTCAGATTCATTGGCGTTCTCTCCCTGGGAACCATTCCATCCTATCTCATTCTCTTCTAGGTAAACGCCGAGATGGAATCATTCTGTTCCTTAGGAATGGAACGGTTCCATGACATTCCACTTGGTTCCAAAACCAAACACACCCTTAAGGTTCGAACACTGGGGTGCGCGCGAAGTCTTTCCCTCCTACCGATCTACGCCCTAGCTCGCTAAGATCTCGCGGACGAACTCGATGAACTCGCAACACAGAAAGACACGAGATTTATACTGGTTCGGGCCACCGTTGTGGTGTAATACCCTACTCCAGTGTGGTGGTGGTGGATTGCCTCTAGGGCTGATGATGAACAGTACAAGGGAAGAACAGCCTCCTGAGGTTGAGGTGTTCTTGTGCTTATGTAGTTGAGGATGATCTGAATCCGTTTCCTACTACTGTGGTGGCTAGACCTATTTATAGAGGCCCTTGTCCTCTTCCCAAATATCGAGCGGGAAGGGAGCCAACAATGGCGGGCAAATTTGAAGGGGGACAGCTAGTACAAGCTATCCTGACAAAAGCGGTCCTCGCCTGCGAAAAGCTCTGGTGGTGACGCCGTCTTGGGATCCATGATGACCTCCGTCTCGCCGTCCTCCTGGTCTTGGTCTCGTTGCATCAATATAGCAACCTTTGCCTGATGCCTCGGTACTCTTCGCCTGTGCTGGTCTCCTTAGCACCAAAGAGGAAATAAGGACGCTGCGCGCGCTGGCGCCCGCCTGGTGCCGTTCGTCATGGCTCACGTCACGAGAGTCTCGTGAGGTTTGCCCCGCCTTGATATCTCTGATCCTCGCGAGCCTGCTGGCTAGGCTACTCCAGAGGAGTTCTTGCGTCGTCCCCCTCGCGAGGCTTGGACCCTCGCGAGGGTCTTGGATGCCTTGTTGATGAAGATGGGCCGTACGGCCTGCTGGCTTGACCACGCCGTGGGCCGCAGGCAGGCAAGTATGGGGACCCCCGTTCCCAGAACGCCGACAAACGACGCGGTTGGTGGGGCTCTCTGGCTGCTCCTGGAAGGCTTCAGCTCCTAACGCCTCCTCCTCCCAACCTGGCCCGAGGAACGAGTCGGGTTCGTCCTCCGGTGTGTACTCCTGGTCCATCATGCGGGGCACGTAGGCCTCCGAGACCGCTGCCCCGAAGACCTCGCCGAAGTGCCCCACGCTCCATGTTGCTCGGCCTGTCATGCCGTCCTGAGGTTGACAGGGCAGTGCTCCGACGGGCCGTATGCGGCAATGCTCGTGCCCACACCCATCTGGGGTGGTGCGGGCGCGGCAGGGCGCCCCCACCGCGGGTCATGTTGATGTCGACGAGGCCCCCGGGTGCGCCCGGGAGCACGCGGGCGCGGCGCGGCCCGCCGTGGGACCCAGCCGCCTCCTGAGGCGTGAGCTGATAGCAGAAGGGCGGCGCTCCCATGGCCGCTGCGTCCAGCAGCTCGGCGACGCGTTCCAGCAGCGCATCCCGGCCGCTCTCCATCAGTCGGCACCGCAGTAGCTCCCGTGCCACTGTGAGTGCAGCCCGCATGTTCGCCTACTCCCGCCGGGTGTGTGGCGCCGTTGCCAAGGCGTGGCTTGCGGCCCTTGCAGCGGCTCGCGGTTGTCGTGGAGTAAGGGTGGACGGCGCCTGGCCGCGCCGCCCGCGCCCAGCAGTGTTAGGTGGCACCCGTGCTGCCTGGAGCGCGGGGTTGAGGTCTTCCTGGGCAGGCGCCGCCGCCCGGGCGGGCCAGGCTGCCCAGCGGTCAGCGTCAGCCCTCGGGTAGCCGGACATCGGAACCGCGGAGCGTCGGCGGATCGACTGGTGGGGAAGAGACTCCGGCGCACCCCTACCTAGCGCGCCAAATGTCGGATCACGGGTTCCGGCAAAACCCTTAAGGTTCGAACTCTGGGGTGAGCGCGAAGTTCTCCCCCTACCGATCCACACCCTAGCTCTCTAAGATCTCACGGACGAACTCGACGACTCGCAACACAGGGGACACAGGGTTTATACTGGTTCGGGCCACCGTTGTGGTGTAATACCCTACTCCAGTGTGGTGGTGGTGGATTGCCTCTTGGGCTATGGATGAACAGTTACAAGGGGAAGAACAGACTCCTGAGGTTGATGTGTTCTTGCGCTCTGTGTGTGGGTGAGGATCACTCAAGATGAGATGAGATGCCCCCTACGGTGGTGGATAGTTCTACTTATATAGGCCCTGGTTCTCTTCCCAAATATTGAGCAGGAAGGGAGCCAACAACGGCCAATTTGAAAGGGGACAGCTTGTACAGCTTATCCTGAAAAAAGCGGTCTTTGCCTGCAAATGGCTCTGGTGGTGACGCCGCCTCGGGCTCCATGGTGACCTCCGTCTTGCCGTCCTGCTGGTCTTGGTCTCGTTGCACCGATATGGAAACCTTTGCCTGATGCCTCGGTACTTCGCGCCTGCGCTCGCTTCCTTAGCACCAAAGGGGAAACAAGGACACTGCACGCGCTGGCGCCCGCCTGATCTTGATCGTCATGGCTCACGTCACGAGAACCTCGCGAGGTTTGCCTTGCCTTGATCTCTCCGCCCCTCATGAGCCAGCCTGGTGAGGCCGCTCCTGAGGAGGTCTTGGGTCATCCGCCTCGCGAGGCTTGGCCCCTCGCAAGGGTCTTGAACGTCTTGTTGATGAAGATGGGCTGTACAGGCCCACGCGCAAAGCCACGCCATGGGCCGCAGGCAGGCAAGTCTGGGGACCCCCGTTCCCAGAACTGACAGTGGCCTTAATCTCATCAGCATCAGATAACCAGTTTGAGTCACTATAACCCTCCAGTACCCTTGGATACCCGGTGTAGTGAATCCCATAGCTCGCAGTGCCTTTCAGCGCATAACTCTCTCAAGCGCATGCCAATGATCATCTCCCGGTTTTGACACAAATCGACTCAGCTTGTCACAGCAAAAGAGATGTCAGGCCTCGTGGCACTCGCCAAATACATAAGCGAGCCAATAATCTGAGAATACCTCAGTTGATCTCTAGCAATCCGTTGATTCTTTCGAAGCAACACACTAGCATCATATGGAGTTGGAGAAGGCGTGCAGTCGCTATACCCAAAACGACTCAAGATCTTTTCCACATAGTGAGACTGAAGCAGTGTGATCCCACCATTCTCATCTCTTAACAGCTTGATGTTTAAGATAACATCAGCTACTCCTAGATCCTTCATCTCAAAATAGCGAGTTAAGAAATCCTTAACCTCCTTGATTAGATCAAGTTTGGTCCAAAGATCAGTATGTCATCGACATACTGAAAGCACAAGTGCTCCGTGGGTGGTTTTGCTAATTAATGTCAACATATCTCTTGTTGGACTAATGTTTTCATCTAGTGTATTTCACACAAGTTCAACAGATGGAGTGGCGTGGACAAGAGGATGTGGAACCCCTTCAAGATGCTAAGGATAAAGGATTGGCTCAAGCTAAAAAGCTCAAGACTCTACTTTTTACTTTTAGTGATCCAAGATCACATTGAGTCCATAGGAAAGCTAATACTATTAAAAGGGCATGAGGTGTTGCTTAATAGCTTGCTTGCTCAAAGTGCTTAGTGATATGCTCCAAAACTCTCAACCACTTTCTCATATCCACATATGTCCCAAACCAAAAGTAAAACTCGCCCCCACCGAAACTTTCTATCCGGCGCCACCGAGTTCAGTTGACATAGCCACTGCCACAAAACCCTAGTCACTTCGGTCTTACCGATAGGGATCTCGGTCCCACCGAGATGGGATTGCAAACTCTCTGTTTCCCTTCGTAACATTTCGGTCCAATTGAGATGAACGATCGGTCCTACCGAGTTCGCAATGCAGACTCTCTGTTTCCCTTTCGTAACGTTTCGGTCTCACCGAGATGAGCGAATCAGTCCCACCGAGTTTGCCTGACTAACTCTCTGTTAGCTTGTTACCAAAATCGGTCTCACCGAGTTTGTGTAATTGGTCTCATCGAGATTATGTTATGCCCTAACCCTAATGAAATTGGTCTCACCGAGTTGACATGTCGGTCCCACCGAAAAGCCTAACGTTCACATTTTGAACTAAATCGGTCTGACCGAGTTTGGTGATTTGTGTGTAATGGTTAGATTTTGTGTGGAGGCTATATATACCCCTCCACCCACTCTTCATTCGTGGAGAGAGCCATCAGACCATGCCTACACTTCCATCATACATTTTCTGAGAAAGAACCACGTACTCATGTGTTGAGGTCAAGATATTCCATTCCAACAATAAGAATCTTGATCTCTAGCCTTCTCCAAGTTGCTTTCCACTCAAATCATCTTTTCACCGAATACAAATCTGTGTGAGAGAGTTGAGTGTTGGGGAGACTATCATTTGAAGCACAAGAGCAAGGAGTTCATCATCAACACACCATCTATTACCTTTTGGAGAGTGGTGTCTCCTAGATTGGTTAGGTGTCACTTGGGAGCCTCCGTCAAGATTGTGGAGTTGAACCAAGGAGTTTGTACGGGCAAGGAGATCGCCTACTTCATGAAGATCTATCCTAGTGAGGCAAGTTCTTCGTGGGCGATGGCCATGGTGGGATAGACAAGGTTGCTTCTTCGTGGACCCTTCGTGAGTGGAGCCCTCCGTGGACTCGCGCAACCATTACCCTTCATGGGTTGAAGTCTCCATCAATGTGGATGTACGATAGCACCACCTATCGGAACCACGCCAAAAATCTCTATGTCTCCAATTGCGTTTGCACACTCCGATCCCATCCCTTCACATTCTTGCAACTTGCATGCTTTACTTTCCGCTGCTCATATACTCTTGTCATGCTTGCTTGATATGTATTGTGAATGTTTAAACTTGTGCTAAAACTCCACCTCAACTCAAAGAAATTAAAAACTGCAACTTTTCTTGATTAGAGTCTATTCACCCCCCTCTAGACACCTCTTCTCGATCCTTTCAATTGGTATCAGAGCATTGGTTTCAATTGCTTTGGTTTAAACACCTTTGGAGGAAGATGTATGTGTCTACGTTGGGGAGTCTTAGACATAGAGTGCCTATACTTGATGGAGAGTACTTTCATGAGTGAAAAAACTGAGATGCTTGAGATTTTCAATGAATATCACTTGAACAAGTACATTACTAGTCCTTGCATCCCCCTAGTGATCCTTTGCATCCCACTCTCGATGAGGATCTTGACATAATTCGCAATCTTAGAACTACCAATATTATCATTAGAGGATTGCCCAAAAATTTGATTGCTAGCTTACCTACTCTTGATTGTGCCTACACTATATGGAGATTTCTTGAGGAACGCTTTCCAAACTATTCCTTGCAAAACTTAGATGAGATCCTTCATGTTGGGTAACGCAGCAGAAAACAAAAAATTTCCGACCTACGCACCAGCCCAGGACCACTATGGAGACCGCATACATGGTTTGATCTTTTTCGTTACCGACTCGTAGCGCAGCGGAAGTAGAGTCGATGACGAACGGCGGTGCAGATCCCCACAGCTAGGATTTACAACCTCCCAACCGCGAGGATGTATACCCTCATCCGCCCCACGGACAGCCCTTTGGGAGGCGGTCGGACAGTCCCTCGGACTATGTCGCGGACAGCCCTTCGGGAGGACCCTCAAAACTCGGACGGTCACTCGGACAGCCCTTCGGGAGGACTCACAGAAGTCGGACCGTCACTTGGACAGCCCTTCGGGAGGCACTCTCAAAACAGCCCCTCGGGCAAAAGGATCGAAACTACGACCTCTCTACGGGGTTGCACACATACGGTGTCGTCTATCCGGCAGGGCTTCGCCGTCCAGAACTAGTTCCCACCGGAACCCAGACAACCTTTCGGCTCTACGAAACTATTTCGCTGGGAGGGAGAGAGAAGCCAGATCATGCATGGCACTGGTATGTGAGAAAGAGTGTGTCTTTAGGCAGCCCCCTCCACCCCTATTTATAGGCCAAGCCCAAGGGTGGCTTCTCCAAGAAGCCAATGGGATAATACCAAAAGGCCCTCAAGGTGGCTTCTCCAAGAAGCCAAGCAAAAAGCACTTTCACTATTCATGACGACATTTTTCAGCGTCCGTTCGAACTGAAAATATTTATGTGGGCTCAGAACATTTCCAGTACCCACTAAAATAGTTTTCAACGCGTTCCGAAACAATTTCGGTTTAGTGATTTTCATCTGCGAAAAGCAAACAAGAATGTGTTTTCACTATTCATGAAGACAATTTTTCGCGTCCATTAAATCCGAAAATATTTATGTGGGTCTTAGAATAATTCCAGTACCCACTAAAATGATTTTGGATTCGTTCTGAAACAATTTCAGATTAGTGAATTTCATCTGCGAAAAACAACCAAAGCGGTACCGGCAGCTCCGAAACATTTTCGGTTTTTATCCCCAAAAATTCCCAGAAGTTTCCAGAATAATTCTGGCACCCTCCAAGAATTATCAGGCGTGTCCCGAAACCAATTTGACTTAATGGTATATCCCGAAACAACTTTTCGGTGTTACGAAACTATTTCGCTATTCTCCCTCCGGAACTCTTCCATTGTCTCCGAAACTTTTTCAGCAAATTTCTCTCAGACTCCCTGTCTAGTATTCAGCAGATAGATGACCCTTAAGCGTGTGACCCTATAGGTTCGGTGAAGCATAGACATGACCGGAACACTTTCCGATCAATGATCAACATCGGAGCCGTGGACACCCATATTGACCCCTATACCCACACAAATGAATATTCGAGTGAACCTCCAGTTGCCGTGTGCTATTCCTGTTGCTTCGTGATATGTTACAAAGACCCGATGTGAGATTTACTTGCATCCCCGTGGATCAACAACTTGTCCACTATGCTAGTTACCTCGTTATTGGTTTTGTTCTCTTTTCTCGTTTCCGTGTTCCGGCATCCCTGTGATCAAATCACACTGTGTCTGGCAAGACGATGATGGATACCGTAACACCGAGAGGGCCCGAGAATATCTCTCCATCGTCGGAGGAGCAAATCCCAATCTTGAGCTATCAAGTTACTTGACATACTTTTCCATGAACCCGTAAGCCGCCATAATGGCCACCCATTTACGGATGACGTTTAATAAACCCCAAAGTTCATGAAGCAAGCATGAAGAAACTCGATACTCTCATGGGCTATGGAATCATACAAACGTTAACCATCTCTATGTTATGTACCATTAACTTGTGACGAATGAATCTCATAGCATAACATCAATCCGGGTCGATTCAACACAAATGTTCTCTTAACATTGTGCCCTCAAAGTTGCTGGCATTGACATGCCCATGATTAGGAAAACAGAACCATCATGCAACACTTGAGCTAGTCTTAGAGGCCAGACTAAGAATACTTCTTACCGTTTATTATTCCACACGTGCATATGAGTCTTCCTCCGAGCCTCGTGTTATTGCAGACTCGAGAACCATAGCAGTTATAGCATGGAACATAAACATAATTATGAACGTGGAGATAAATAATATCATTTATTATTGCCACTTGGGCATATCTCCTACAGACTCCCACTTGCACTAGAGTCAATAATCTAGTTAATGCTAATGCACTTTACACCTATGGCATACTGGTGTAAAAAATGCTTCGTGTTTGGTATAGCCTGATGTCCATCGGATCTGGCAACTTCAGCTCCGTGTGTATCTCTGCATATCCTCGCGTTTTCACGCTTTCACAAAATTCATATTTTGTGCGGACTTGGCTTTGTATATATGTGAATCATTGGTCGAAACCTGATTCCTCAGACTGAGCTATGGAGCAACTATCTGCAATAGTGTCCCATTGAACAAAGCCTTCTTGGAACCATACTAAGTTCATGAATGAACTATATGATTCAACATCTTTCTCTTTGTCGCTTCTAAAGCGGCAACATACTTCGCCTTTGTTATAGAATTCGCCACAGTAACTTGTTTGGAACAATTTCCAACTAACTATGCCACCATATTGTGTGTTACACAAAACCCTAAATTTAAATTGAAAATCGCATGGAGAAAAGATGAAGACTGTATCGACATAACCTTTTACAACGAACTCTTCATGATCTCCACTTGCGAGGAAACATGTCATAAGTGCTACTTTAGTACTCAATGACCCTTTTCCACTATTGTCCCATGATCAGTACTTTTGATCACTTTGGTATCTATACTCGCAACAGCTTGGGAGTATTGGACATATCTGGTTGTTTTACATACCATGGAATACATGATTATTCCAAACACATGAGTGTGTGGAATCTCCATCATGTATTTTGCTCATCAGTGTTTTGGGACACTGGTTCTTGCAAAAACTCTTTCCATGTGACTTCGGCAAGAATCACTCCTTGTCGTTCTTAGTGCTAAACGGTTTTAGCATCTTGTCAATATGTATTTTTGCTCAGCCCCATTAGGTAAATCTATCTCCATAGATCATTATGCCTAATATCAAGGCTATTTAGCCCAAGCGCTTCATCGGAAAACTATTTTCAAATGAAGTCCTAATTCGTGTCAAGAAATTTATTTCCAATTAACAATGTGTCAAGCTCACAAGGTTTTCAGAAATATTATTATGCTCCCACTTACTTTCTTGAAACCACAAGCATCTTCGTTACTCATTGATGAAGTCAAACCCCTTTGACCATTCCATCAAAAATGAAGATTCCAACTCCATTTTGCTCTCTTATGTCCATTGCTGGAACTCTGAAGTTTGCATACTTATTAGCATACTCTGGACTGACAAAATACTTTGGATTGTATCACATACAAGTCCTAGGTTGTATTTCCATTTCATATTTTGTCATCCATGTTGCATATCTCATGTTTGAAATATGTTTTAATTGCTAGTTTAACCCGAACCGACTTTAAGCATTGCTACGGTGAGACAATCTCATTGTAGTCAACTCCTTGAACTTGTTATTGCAACAAGTTGAGCTTAATGGCTAAAACATTTTTATCCATATCAGTTTATAGTCCCATTACAATCCGTTAGACTCCAAGTCTTTCGGAGGGTTTATCAAGATTTAAATCTTGAATCATTTATGGAAACTATCTCGGATTATATTGGCATTCAGCCAATTCCGGAGTCAGGGCCCATCAACGCTTCCTTGTGTATCATAGGTATACTGTTGTCTAACAACAATATCTCGTTTGCACACCTGAGAGGTTTGCACGAGCTTTGCCTACGTTGTTCAGCTACAAGTTCGACCGAAGTCCATACATCTAATGTAGAGGCTTCCGTATCAGTCGCAGTAGGAAACTCTGGAATTACTTCCAAGGTTCCTTTCCTTTGACCTGATGACCGAAGATACTTGTTATCTCGTCGAGTTGCACTGTCCTCCCACTTACCCTTTTGCAAGAACTATTCTCTTTAAAAGCATACCGTTTTGTGGCAAAAATCCTTTGCCTCGGTATAGTGGTGGGGGAATACCCAATGACTTGGGATAACTTACAAAGTAGCACTTGTCTGATTTGGAATAGGTTTGTAACCTTTTACACAAGCCCCATATTCCAAATGTTAAGAAAAGATATAACATGGTTGGGCGTACCATACCATTCCGTCATTTCAACAGACCTGATGGAGCTCTTTTCAGTGTAAAAGCTGCAGTCTCTAAAGCATTACTCTTTAAAAGTGATATTTGCACATTTATTTATGTCATCTTTGATCTTACCATGTCATAAATGGTTTGATTACATCTTCACAGACATTCCACTCATAGTGGTGTTCCGGGAGTTGTGAGTTATGAAACTCTTTTCACAACTGATCAGACATTCGCTAAACTTGTAACTCAAATATTCCTTTCTGCAATAAAATTGCAGAAACATAATTTCCTTGTTACAATAACTTCTACTTCATTTTTGAAAACCTTTCGAATGATTTCAAAAGATCCAGACTTACGTCTCATCAAGCAAATATCCATATATCTACTTGAGTCATTTCTGAAGATATATAAATCCACTACTTGCAACAACATTTATTGAACTACACACATCAAAATGTATGATCACCAATAAGTTTGTTGCTCATTCCATATGGCCTGTGAACGGTATTTCAGTCACTTCACTTTTTGGAGAAAAGTTGCAAGTGTCAGATGATTCAAAATCAAACGACTTCAAAATCCATCATAATGGAATTTTTCCATGCGGGTTTCTCCAATGTGACCAAATGCAGTGCCACACATGTGTGGTATTCTCATAGTCTTGCGACATTTAGCGTCAGTGTTATGGATGTATCATTTACCATCAATATTCATAACATGCATCCCATCTTGGATGGAAGCATGGCCCTTCATGTTATTCATAATACTGAACAACAATTGTTCTTTTATGAACAACCCTTTTGCAATAAACATTATGCAATGGGCTAGAGTGTAAAAAACTCTAAAATGAATTATGAAAGTAAACATAGAGGTAATATATTAATATCATTATTCATAACATACATCTCATTCATAATGAAAGTATGGCCCTTATGTTTATTCATAATACTGAACATCAAAAGTTCTCTTATGAACAACCTTCTTGCAAGATACCTTATGCAAAGGGCTAGAGTGTGAGAAACTCTAAAATGAATTATGAAAGAAAATACATAGGTAATACACCGATGGAAGGTATAGTAACTTTTACTATGTTCCCAGCATGTATTAAAACCTCATTCCTGGCTAGTCTTTTTAGGCCATAGTAGCTCTTACATTGATTCGCAACAGAATGCAATCGAGCGGGTATCTTTGCGATTAACTCACAATACCCAAGAATTAGTGATTACCATGTTTAAACATAATTCCCAAGAACTATATCTTTGACCAGCCTTCTATACATCAAAAACTTGTATGACATTCATACATGAGCTGGATATTCCAGTCATCTTTCTTTCTGCCTTTATACTTCTAACAGTTTAACTTTTAGTATTTCTCCTACTCGCAAAAGAAGCACCCAACTTAAGAGTGGCGTTAGCCCCGGACTTCCTAGGCGTGTAAGTCATACTAACACCCTTTGGACACTTCCTTTATCTTTAAGTTGTTGTTTTATTCACCTTTCATCATATGACAGTCGTTTGTCTGGATCCCTCTCTTATCAGTCTAATGCATAGTAAACACTTTACTAATAATTTGCAAACAAACATTGCTTTGGATATTTCATATCTTTCTTCCTCTGTTTGTATCTGAAAATTCATTTTCAGTTCCATGAATATCACATAACTATCCCAAAACTTTCGAAATTCGGGTTTCATGGAAGCAAACATATTGCACTTGACCGTAACGGAATTCTAGCTTTTGGATCGAAGGACGAGAGTCACATCATCCATAGCATTTGTGGGAGGATGCCGAAAGCATGCGATAGGACAAAGTCCTTCTCAGCACTCTTGAGGACAATCCTCACATTACGTTACCAATCGTAAAGTTTTAACCAGATATTTAACAGCTATTCAATTTTATCAGGGAAGGTGGAAACGCGAGCCATTATTCTACAACTATTTTGCAAGAAACACCTAGACAGTGTTCATAATTAATTGCACTGAGAATTAAACATGTTAATTCAACAGGGCGCTCCCACTCAAATCAATATCTCTCAAAATTGATTATGAGTGACACAAGACCCGCATATCCATTCAACGCCATTGAACGAGATGAACACTGATGGCGCACAATTCAATCGGTAGGCAAACTTGCCGATCACATCTCTATGTGACTCTTGTTCATCTTTCGATGGGCGTGTTCCGAGCTCAGGGAGAACCTTCCAGAACGTCAAGACAACCAAGTGATCTTGCTGCGAGGTCTCAACTCACCCACCTCACACTTCCCTAATCGTTCGTACCCAGGGAGATCCTGCGATACCCCAAAAAGTTAGGTGCCGTGACAGTGCTACACTTGGGAGAACACTAACTACTTAATATTTTTTCTTTGAGAGATCACCCTAATAAAAGCGACTACGGTGCAATCAAGAAGGGTGCATCAAGAGGGATAAACATCTCAAGCAATTCATAATAGCATGATATGGTATAGCCTCTTCTGACGGAGAAGTCAAGTATTTCTTCGTCTTCGGCATTCGCGTCGGTGTTCACCTTCGCGAAGATTGCCACCACCTTGTCGATGCACCAGATAATATCGCTATCTCCATAGCGGATAAAATAAATGCATTACTTAAGGTTGACACGCAGGTCATTAAAGTGCAATCATATGGCTCCAGCCATCATGCCGGATCATGACACGCATGTCATGTTAATTACATCATATAGTCATCTCATACATAAACAAATTGAATATGAGCATTGCTATACCACATCACATGCACATGCAAACCCTCCTGCAAAACCAAGTTAGACGTTTCTAATCGGTTCATGCAAAAACTTGTTTTTGGTGGCTTCTAAGGTTTCTACTTAAACCACAGCTACCAACGTTTTATCATCAAGTATGATTATTCAAGTTCCTAGATTAACATCTCGGGGTGCATGAAACACGAGATAATTAAATCTCGAGCCCCATACTAAACTTCGTCATACGCATGACCCCCGTGCAGATCATATCTACAATGCCCTTTCATCTGCGAATTTCATCTTTCTTTTGACTATGGCAGAACCCAAAGAACTGATAGCACTTCCATGATCAATCAGGATCACGGATTGCCAGAACTTTGTTAAATTCCACCATGCTATCTCGAGATTGAGCAAACGCAAATTCTAGGGAAGCAACAAGAACGTCGGGTAACAGATTTCATCTGTCACCCGCATAAATAATTTTCAGCAATAGATCTCATCTACTCCAAAATTATATTATGCAATACCCATACATCTCCATGTATTCTAGATCGTAATCTGCATCTATGCATAGCACAGCTCTTGATGCCACTGTTGGGTAACGCAGCAGAAAACAAAAATTTTCCAACCTACGCACCAGCCCAGGACCACTATGGAGACTGCATACATGGTTTGATCTTTTTCGTTACCGACTCGTAGCGCAGCGGAAGTAGAGTCGATGACGAACGGCGGTGCAGATCCCCGCAGCTAGGATTTACAACCTCCCAACCGCGAGGATGTATACCCTCATCCGCCCCACGGACAGTGTTGGTGGGAAACGACGCCTATGGGATCACAAGAATCCCTACTACGGTTGCTCGGGCGCGGGGTTGTGAGAAGAGCAGGATTAGTAGTCAACACAAGGATCGTTTACCCAGGTTCGGGCCGCGAGGATGCGTAATACCCTAGTCCTGCTTTAGTGTGTATTTGAGAGAGTTCTTGAGCTCTCGAACTAGCTATGGTGGCTGCGTAGTTCAAAAGAGCCGAATCCTCCTCCAGTACGCCATGGGCCTCCTTTTATAGTCGAAAGGGGCTGCCACAGTGGCACACAGGAGGTGGAAAGGCCTACAGGACTATGAGCTTATCGCCCGTATTACAGGACAAGACGCATTTAATGCGCCGCTTAGGTGTCCCCTAGCTTTATCGGGGACGGGAGCGAGGCCCGGCCCGTCCGTCGCCGCTCCTCTTCGCTTCGACACGCGCCCTGGCCAGCGATGCATGCGGCGCCATATAGGCAGGCAGGCAGCTGAGGTAGCGCGATGGTAGGGTCTTCACGAAGATCTGCATGCCGCCATGCAGGCACTTGGTGATCTGGCCTGGAAGCGGCATGTTGCCACGCAAGTGCCTGCCCAGTTGGTCTGGCTGGCAGCTGCATGCTAATGGCGGTGAAAACTTGGCTGGTGCGGCCCTGGCAGTGGCCTCGCTGATGTCCTCGGCAAGGGCCTTGCCGGGGGCCCGGCAAGGGTCTTGCCGTGGCGCGCAATCGTCCCCGGCAAGGATCTTGCCGGGGGTCTCGTGGCTTTCCTCGGCAAGGATCCCGCCGAGGGTCGCCGTCTTCTAGTCCTCATCTGATCTCATATATCTATGGTCTTGACAAAGGTCTGCATGCCACCACAGAGGTGCCTCCCGAGCCCTGGTCCAATCGTAGTTGGTTGGGTTGGAACCCGTGGGCTCAAGGGCGGCTCGCTCTGTTGGTGTTTGGGCAAGTTGCCCCATCAAGGTTCTTGCCGGGGCCGCGGAGGCCTGCCCCGGCAAGGATCTTGCCGGGAGAGTCCACCTCGCCCTCTCGCTCTTTGGTATCTTTGGTCTTGGCGTTGCCTTGGCCATCTTGTGCTTCGGCTTCTCTCTGGCTTCCCTCCCCCTGCTCTGCTTAGTGTGGCCGTGGGCGCGGCTCCGACAGTCCGTGCACAAGTAATGGGGTCAAAAGGAGCGCCCCTACTTTTGTACACCAAAATAGGAGCCCCCGGGCCTGGGCCACACATAAGCGCGACACGTTGTTGGGCCAGGCCCAAAACGGTGCGCGAGCAGGAGGGGCGGATTCTACCGCAGTACTTTTCCATCTGTTGTGCTTCTCCACGACCCGCGTTGAACGCACGATGTGGGGGGCCGTGCGTGACGTGGGGGGCATGCGTGGGGTGGTTCCCGCACGCATGCGTCACATCACAGTTAATGGGAAAGGAGGCGGCCCGCGCCTTCCCCGTAAAAAGGAATAACCGCGGGCGCGCTGCTCACTTTACCCCCCTCCCTGCATCTTCTCCAATCTCAGAGCCGCCGCCCCCTTTCTTCCTCCTTCTCGAGCTCTTGCCTTTGCTTGTCACCACTGTGCCTTCGCCATCCTCCGCCCCCTGCTTCTCGCAGCCGCCATGGCTCCCAAATCCACTAGGGGCAAGGGAATGGCCAAAGATGCCGGGGCGACGGAGCCGCCGGAGAGTGAGCAGGCGGCGCGACGAACGCAGCTCGCCTACTTCCCCTCGACGGTCGACGCGATCAAACTGCAGGATTACTTCAAGCCCCTGTGGGGGTGAAGACGAGGGGAGAGACGACGGGGCATCCAGCCACGCGCGTCATCCCCGCCAACTGCGCCGAGGCCGCCCCAAATCGGTACCCTTTCTTTTTCGACTACTTCTCCTGCGGGCTCTGTCCCCCTTCTCCTATTTCTTCAATGATGTCATGCACACCTACGAATTCCATCTTTTGGATTTTACTCCGAATGCCGTGGCGTGCATGGCTCTTTTCGTGCACCTCTGCGAGGGCTTCGCCGGGGTGCATCCCAACACGGCGCTCTTCCGCCACTACTTCTTCCCTCGGATCCAACCGGGGGGCGCCATTTCCGGGTGCGTCGCCTGGATCCCAAGGGCCAAGGGGCGTACCCGGAGGGCGCCATGAAGGAGAGGTGGGAAGAATGGTGGGGCCGGTGGTGCTGGATTGAAGAGAAGGACCCGCCAGACTTTTGTCGGGTCCGTGACACGCCGCCGGTTCGCTGGGGCGACTGGAGCGACGTTGATGCTGATGACGGGAAGCTCACGGTCGCCACCACCAGGATCCTTCGCCTTACCGAGGCCGGGCTCACCCTTGAGATGATCGGGGCGGATTTCATCCGCCGCCGAATCGCTCCTCTGCACAACAAGGGGAGGCCGACCTGGCTTTTCAGGAACGCCGCCGACGTCATGAGGCTCCGCCCCGGCCTCGAACACAACCTTAAGGTGATGAGGCACGCCCATCTCTGCCAACGGCTCTTCTGGCTGGATGTGAACCGCGATGGCGAGGTCGAGCGGTCCGGCAAGGCCGCGAAGGCCGGGAAGGTCGCCAAGGGGCCCTTGTTCAGGTTGCCGGCAGGAGTGGTCCCGCTGAGCAACAACTCTTGCCGGACCGACATCATCGCCATGATGCCGGACTTCAACACGCATGGCCTTGACCCGAGCTAGGTCGAGCCTGAGGAACTTCCGGTGTAGGAGTTCTTTCACACCTTGCATGAGGGGTACGTCACCGCCGAGCCGCGGCTCGTCCAGTACACCTCCCAGGTAGAGCCGGACTACATCGCCGCTAGGGCGGCGGAGGTGAAGCTCGCCGAGGAGGCCGTCAGTGCCGGTGGCGTGGAGGACAAGGCCGCGGAGGAAGCGGGGGAGAAGGAGCTCGCCAAGTGGGCGGAGGCCGCTGGGGAGGCCAGCAATGCCGGCACCGGGGCTCCTCTCGTTGAAGACGTGGTCTGTGAGTCGTCGGAGGAGGAGGGCGAGGAGGAGGAGGAGGCCGTGGCCGTCGACCCTCCAGCCACAGGCAGAGGGCGGGTTCTGCGGCGGGCCACCTCCGGCGAGCCGGTCCGGCCCGGTAGGGCCGCGCAGCTGCAGCAAGCCCAGGAGATGTCCGCACGCCAGACGAGGACCGCGACGGCGAAGAAAGTGGTGAAGGCCGCGGTGGCGAAGGAGAAGGCATCCGCTTCTTCCTCGGCAAAGCGCGTTCAGACGCCACCTCCTTCCCCTCCTCCGGCAGACGCTGACGCGGGGGTCACCTTTGATTTCGGATCCCTCAACCGAAGGAGGAAGAGGAAGGCAACAAAGGAGGAAGTGGATGTCGAGTAAGTATCTTGCTCTTTTCTGTCATCTCCGTCTCCTCAATCTGTACCGCTTGTCTTGACTTGTTTTCATCTTTGCAGGGATGCGAAGACGCTGGCCCAGAGGGTGAAGAGGGCCAAAGCCTCGGCGGGCGATCAGCCCCCGGTGGGCACTTTGAGGGCACCACTGGTGGTGCTGAGCAGCCCGGACAGCAGCCCCCGGCATATGTTCATCATTCACCCCTCGTTGACATGTGTTGGGGGGCACAATCTCCTGGTGTTGACCTTGCCGTAGTCGCAGGAGGAGCCACAGAGGGCTACCCCTAATACGCCGCCCCCATCAACCACGCCGCCCCGAGGGGCGTCCCCGATAAGGGCGCCAAGCACCGAGCCCATGCACACGGAGGAGGGGGAGGAGAACTCAGGCGCCGGTGGCTTTGCCTCGGCGCCAAATGTTGGCGGGGAGGGGACCTCCGCTCCCCAGCCCGACACTGGTAAGCTGCTCGCCTTTCGTCCCTGTTCTTTTTTCTCTTGCTGATTCTTGGTCTTGGCTTTGTCTCATCCCCTTCTTGGTGTCCAGATCGTCCATCGGCGGACCAGGAGGACATAGACGCCATCATTGAGGACATCGCCAAGGACGCCGCGGCAGAGGCCGAGAAGGTCGCTGCCGAGGAGTCCGCCAAGGGTGCTGCCGAAGACGCCGCCAAGGGGCCTGCCGGGGAGCCCGGCTAGGGGCCTGCTGGAGGGGCCGGCAAGGCCGCCACCGAGGAGGAGCTGGTCGATGACTAGCCTTCCTCCTCTGCTGCCTCCAGCTCCGGCAGGTATCTGAGGGTGACCGACGACCTCTTCGTCCACCTCCCAGGGGCGTCCAGCTCCAGGGCGCCCGTCGAGGGAGAGGTGTTCGACGAAGAGGTGCTTGCCACCGCCGGGCTCGAGGTCATCGACGAGCCGAGCGCCAGTGGCGATGGCTCTCAGGAGGAGCGGCTTCTCCAGGCCATGGGCGCCAATTTCCGGAAGCTCCAGGCGCTCCACCGCGCCCGCCTGGACAAGGCCAAGTTCAGGATGGCAACGGTGGACAAGGTGGAGGCAGACCTCAAGGTGCGCGTCACCGAGGCGCAGACTTGGTTCCGCCAGGCTAGCGAAGAGCTGAAGGCCGCCCAGGGCGAGCTCGCCAAGCGCGACGTGGAGCTCACCATGAAGTTGGCCGACATCGAGAAGGCCCAGGAGACGACGGAGGGCTTGGCCGCTGCAGTTGAGGCCGCTCAGACCTAGCATCAGGCCGCGCTGAACTCCCAGGAGGAGGACCTCGCCAAACGTGAGGCGGACCTCGACGCCAAAATCCACGCCCAGGACGAGGAGGTGGAGAAGCTTGTCGCGCAGCGGACCCAAGAGCTGGAGGAGAGGCACAGGGAGACGCTCGATGCCCAGGCTCTGGTTCACGCCGGCAAGGTGAATGAGCTGGAGGTGGAGCGGGACGGGCTGAAGGAGCAGGCCCTAAAGCTGTCCAAGGAGAAGGACATGCTCAACAGCGCCCTGACAGAGGCGCAGGGCGCGGCCATCAGCAGGGCCGGGGAGCTCTCTGAAGCCAACAACTCCATCAGAGACCTCAGGCTGAAGCTGGAGGGTCTCGAGAAGATGCTGTCGGAGGCCAGGGCCCGGGAGGGGACCATGACCAAGAACCCGGAGACCGAGAAGCAGTTGCGGAAGAACGACGCCCTCAACTTCAAGGAGCACGTGGAGGGCGAGAACCGCTGGCTCAATCGCCTCGCCGCCGTTGCCAACCAGGCCTCCGCGTAGCTGGCCACCATGGGGATGCCGAACGTGAAGTACGCCCCAGAGCGGAACGTGAGCGCCAACTGCAGCCTGACCCTGTTCTTTGAGAGGGTCGTCGGTGCCTTGGAGCGGCTTCACGCCAACCGGGCGGCCTCGCTGGCCGACAAGGCCCGGAGGCTTTGCCAGGGTGCCATGACAAAGGTTCTCACCAAGATGGCGTACTAGAACCCCAACCTCGACTTCGACGCCGCGCTGGACAGCTTGCCGGCGGGTGTGGACCTCGCGGCGCTCAAGGAGCGTATCAAGCCCATCATCACCCGCATCGGTGGAATCGAGAGGATAGAGGGCCAGCGTCGAGATTAGGCACCCCGTCTCCCACTGTCGCTGCAGGTTCATGACCAATACTGTGTTTATCTTTAGTTAGAACCACAACAAGAATTGGTGTAATATAACTCTGCGATGCTTTGATATGACGCATGTTATTTTCCTGTTCAACCTCTCTTTGTATGTCCACCCTACGTTTATCGGGTAGGCTTGCCGGCACGTAAACCCAGGGCGGCGTCCTAAGGACGGATCCCCAATGGCCTGCCGAGTGTGCTTGCTGTCGAGCAAACCACCTTGCCGCCCCGAACGCGGCCGCTCGAACTGTCGAGCTTGACTCGAGTCAGAGTCGAGAGCGTTGCTGGTTGCGGAAGGCTACCCTGCCACTCTCGATGCGGCTGTCTGAGCTGTTGAGCGGACTCGAAACAGAACAAAGGCGTTGCCAATCGCGGGAGGGCCCTTTTGCGTGCAGGTTTTCCATACAAAGAACAAGGTCTCAGAGGGGAATAACCTTATACTAAAAGGAAATACTGAAGGTTTGGCATGACTTAGCTTTCTTGTTGCCGCGCTGGCGTCCTTCACGCTTGCAGGCGGTGCAGTCTTCTCCTGGTCGTCTTCTTCTTCAGAGGCCATGGCGATGAAGAACTGCTAGGCTAACTACTAGACCAGATTCTCACAACTGCGCCCCCTACCTGGCGCGCCAAAGATGTCGGTGGGAAACGACACCTATGGGATCACAAGAATCCCTACTACGGTTACCGGGGCACGGGGTTGTGAGAAGAGCAGGATTAGCAGTCAACACAAGGATCGTTTACCCAGGTTCAGGCCGCGAGGATGCATAATACCCTAGTCCTGCTTTGGTGTGTATTTGAGAGAGTTCTTGAGCTCTCGGACTAGCTATGGTGGCTGCGTAATTCAAAAGAGCCGAATCCTCCTCCAGTACGCCATGGGCCTCCTTTTATAGTCGAAAGGGGCTGCCACAGTGGCACACAGGAGGTGGAAAGGCCTACAGTACTATGAGCTTATCGCCTGTATTACAGGACAAGACACATTTAATGCGTTGCTTAGGTGTCCCCTAGCTTTATCGGGGACGGGAGCGAGGCCCGTCCCGTCCGTCGCCGCTCCTCTTTGCTTCGACACGCGCCCTGGCCAGCGATGCATGCGGCGCCATATAGGCAGGCAGGTAGCTGAGGTGGCGCGGTGGTAGGGTCTTCATGAAGATCCGCATGTCGCCATGCAGGCGCTTACTGATATGGCGTGGAAGCGGCATGTTGCCACGCAAGTGCCTGCCCAGTTGGTCGGGCTGGCAGCTGCATGCTAATGGCGGTGGAAACTTGGCTGGTGCGGGCCTGGCAGTGGCCCCGCTAATGTCCTCGGCAAGGGCCTTGCCGGGGGCCCGGCAAGGGTCTTGCCGTGGCGCGCAGTCGTCCCCGGCAAGGATCTTGCCGGGGGTCTCGTGGCTTTCCTCGGCAAGGATCCCGCCGAGGGTCGCCGTCTTCTGGTCCTCATCTGATCTCATATATCTATGGTCTTGACAAAGGTCTGCATGCCACCAATAGAGGTGCCTCCCGAGCCCTGGTCCAATCGTAGTTGGTTGGGTTGGAACCCGTGGCCTCAAGGGCGGCTTGCTCTGTTGGTGTTTGGGAAATTTGCCCCGGCAAGGTTCTTGCCAGGGCCGCGGAGGCCTGTCCCGGCAAGGATCTTGCCGGGGGAGTCCACCTCGCCCTCTCGCTCTTTGGTATCTTTGGTCTTGGCGTTGCCTTGGCCATCTTGTGCTTCGGCTTCTCTCCGGCTTCCCTCCCCCTGCTTTGCTTAGTGTGGCCGTGGGCGCGGCTCCGACTGTCCGTGCACAAGTAAAGGGGTCAAAAGGAGCGCCCCTACTTTTGTACACCGACAGACAGCCCTCCGGGAGGCGGTCGGACAGTCCCTCGTACTGTGTCGTAGACAGCCCTTCGGGAGGACCCTCAAAACTCGGACGGTCACTCGGACAGCCCTTCGGGAGGACTCATAGAACTCGGACCGTCACTTGGACATCCCTTCGGGAGGCACTCTCAAAACAGCCCCTCGGGTAAAAGGATCGAAACTACGACCTCTCTACAGGGTTGCACACATACGGTGTCATCTATCCGGCAGGGCTTCGCCATCCTGAACTAGTTCCCACCGGAACCCAGACAACCTTTCGGCTCTACGAAACTATTTCGCTGGGTGGGAGAGATAAGCCAGATCATGCATGGCACTTGTATGTGAGAAAGAGTGTGTCTTTAGGCAGCCCCCTCCACCCCTATTTATAGGCCAAGCCCAAGGGTGGCTTCTCCAAGAAGCCAAGGGGATAATACCAAAAGGCCCTCAAGGTGGCTTCTCCAAGAAGCCAAGCAAAAAGCACTTTCACTATTCATGACGACATTTTTCAACGTCCATTCGAACTGAAAATATTTATGTGGGCTCAGAACATTTCCACTACCCACTAAAATAATTTTCAACGCGTTCCGAAACAATTTCGGTTTAGTGATTTTCATCTGCGAAAAGCAAACAAGAATGCGTTTTCACTATTCATGAAGACAATTTTTTGCGTCCATTAAAGCCGAAAATATTTCTGTGGGTCTTAGAATAATTCCAGTACCCACTAAAATGATTTTGGATTCGTTCTAAAACAATTTTAGATTAGTGAATTTCATCTGCGAAAAACAACCAAAGCGGTACCGGCAGCTCCGAAACATTTTCGGTTTTTATCCCCAAAAATTCCTAGAAGTTTCCAGAATAATTCTGGCACCCTCCAAGAATTATCAGGCGTGTCCCGAAACCAATTTGACTTAATGGTATATCCCGAAACAAGAATTCAGTGTTACGAAACAATTTCGCTATTCTCTCTCCGGAACTCTTCCATTGTCTCCGAAACTTTTTCGGCAAATTTCTGTCAGACTCCCTGTCTAGTATTCAGTAGATAGATGACCCTTAAGCGTGTGACCCTATAGGTTCGGTGAAGCATAGACATGACCAGAACACTTTCCGATCAATGATCAACATCGGAGCCGTGGACACCTATATTAACCCCTATACCCAGACGAATGAATATTCGACTGAACCTCCAGTTGCGTGTGCTATTCCTGTTGCTTCGCGATATGTTACAAAGACCCGGGGTGAGATTTACTTGCATCCCTGTGGATCAACAACTTGTCCACTATGCTAGTTACCTCGTTACTGGTTTTGTTCTCTTTTCTCGTTTTCGTGTTCCGGCATCCCTGTGATCAAATCACACTGTGTGTGGCTAGACGATGATGGATACCGTAACACCGAGAGGGCCCGAGAATATCTCTCCATCGCCGGAGGAGCAAATCCCAATCTTGAGCTATGAAGTTACTTGACATTATTTTCCATGAACCCGTAAGCCGCCATAATAGCCACCCATTCACGGATGACGTTTAACAAATCCCAAAGTTCATGAAGCAAGCATGAAGAAACTCTATACTCTCATGGTCTAAGGAATCATGCAAATGTTAACCATCTCTGTGTTATGTACCATTAACTTGTGACGAATGAATCTCATAGCATAACATCAATCCGGGTCGATTCAACACAAATGTTCTCTTAACATTGTGCCCTCAAAGTTGCTGGCATTGACATGCCCATGATCAGGAAAATAGAACCATCATGCAACACTTGAGCTAGTCTTAGAGGCCAGACTAAGAATACTTCTTACTTTTTATTATTCCACAGGTGCATATGAGTCTTCCTCCGAGCCTCGTGTTATTGCAGACTCGAGAACCATAGCAGTTATAGCATGGAACATAAACATAATTATGAACTTGGAGATAAATAATATCATTTATTATTGCCTCTAGGGCATATCTCCTACACTTCATAAGTCTATTGCCTTGAATAGGATGAGTACTAGTGCTTCCAAGTTTGATGATTTTCTATTTGAGCTTCGTGATCTCATGCGTGCCAAAGGAGATGTTGGAATCATTAGCAATATCATTTCCGAAGTCATTAGAATCCATAGAGATGAACATTGTTACGGCCATACTTCTAATGAATCACCTTCTCTAGGAAATGATCAACTACAAGATGATGTTGAAAATGGATACTATGATGAGGATGATGATAGTGACTTTGATATCGATGAGTCTATGAGACACTTTGGTCTTATGGCAAATCTTCGCGGCTACATGACTGGGTCCTTGCACTATAAAAAAAAGACACATCCGTGACATTTTGGGCCAAAAGATTTTTTGTCATACATATGACACTTCTATGACGATAAGAGTGACAAAACCCGGTATCATCATAGATGTGGTGGGCTCCTACTTCTATGACAAAAAATCATGACAGAAAATGGGCTTTTCGTCCTGGGCGGGCCGGAGACGCAGCTGCATGACATTCTTTGGGCCGTCCATGACGGAAAAAACCGTGGTAGAAGCGAGGGCGAGGAAAATTTCGGGGAGTTCCCGGTTACGGTGGGAGGTCGGGGGCCGAGCGATGCGCGTTTCGCTCGTACACGTACGCGCGTGTGTGCGAGGCGTTGGCTCTAACTGTACCCGAGCGAGGCGTTGGGCTCTAACTGAACCCAAGCGATTGCACTGCAGGCTACGCGTTACTGAACCCGAGCGATCGATCGATGGCTGTTAACTGAACCCGATCGAGCGATTCCTTCGCTACTGCTGCTAACTGAAGCCGATCGA
>NC_057796.1:350208510-350231144 GCF_018294505.1 Triticum aestivum | reverse complement strand
GACCCCGTGGTGTGGAGGGCTGGATGAACAGTAGACGGTGGAGGGGTTCCCGTGGAGGGGTGGTTGAACAGGACCCCGTGGTGTGGAGGGCTGGATGAACAGTAGACGGTGGAGGGGTGCCCGTGGAGGGGTGGTTGAACAGTAGTCGGTGGAGTAGCGTGCGGTGGAGGCTGGATGAACAGGAGCCCGTGGAGGCTGGAGGAGGTCGACGGTAGCCCGTGGAGGCTGGAGGAGGTCGACGGTGGAGATGAACAGTATCCCGTGGAGTCCCGTTTTGTGGTACGCCACACCCCTCCCGATGAACAGGACCCCCTTTTCGACCATAGGAGGTCCGTTTTGTCCGTTTTGCGGTACGCCACACCCCTCCCGATCAACAGGACCCCCGTTTCGACAGTAGGAGGTCCGTTTCGTCCGTTTTGCGGTACGCCACACCCCTCCCGATCAACAGGACCCCCGTTTCGACCGTAGGAGGTCCGTTTCATCCGTTTTGCGGTACGCCAGACCCCTCCCGATGAACAGGATCCCGTTTCGAACGTGGCCGGTCGAACACAAGGCCGTTTCCTCCGTTCTACGGTACGCCAGGCCTCATTTCCATTGCCTGTTCCGGCCAAGCCCTCCTGATGAACACGACCACGCATTCCGTTCCGACCCAGCCGGTTGGCTCCCACGCGTTCCGTTGCCTCTCGATGAACACGACGCATTCCGTTGCCTCCCCATGAACACGAGGCATTCCGTTGCCTCCCCATGAACACGACGACGACGCTGTTTCTCCGTTCCGACCCAGCCATGTCAACGAGCCCGCGCCGTACATATGCGCGAGTAGGCGTTCGAGACCCCGCCCGTATGTACACATACGTGGCCGTATTTTCTTTCTTGCACCCTGGCCGCTGTACGTACGTGTACATGCTACGTGCGCACCTCTACTACGACACGTGCGCACCTCTACATCCACCAGTATATATGTACGTACACGTTCACGACCAGAATGACAACGCTATGTACGCTTCGACCAGGTGGGTCCGGACTGTCACGCACTTCCTTGCGTGCGAAGATGTAGCTGGTGGGTCCCAGCAGTCAGGAGGGCGAATCATTTTGATTTTTTTTGCCCGGACGCACTTCCTTGCGTGCGAAGGTGTAGCCGGTGGGTCCCAGCAGTCAGGGGGGAAACGTTTTTTTTCGCGAAATACGGTGGCCCGTCTAGTGGGTCCCCGCTGTCAGGTGGAGGAATAATTATTTTGCGCGTAATAAGGAGGCACTTCCTTGCTGCGGCCGTGGACCCAGCTGTCAGCGTCTCCACGCACAGTACTCTTCCGATGGAAGTCGGTCGTTGACCACATTGACCACGCCGCGCCGAGAGCACCACGGCGCTGGACGACGGCGAGGCCTAGGAAGGGGACGACACGGAGGCAGGGAAGATTCGGCAGTTGTTTCCCACGCGGAGGGGAGTACGACTGTACGAGGGTTTACTGGTTCGTCTGCCGTCGCCGGAGAATAACAGCAGGTGTGGGTGAGTAGAGGGATGGCTAGGCCAGTGATGGGAGTACGGTGGGGCGGTGAGGCCTGCGCGGCAGCACAGCTGGCCGCGGGGAGGAGGGAGCAGGCAGTCCCGCCGGTGCTTGTTTGAGCGGCTGGAGCAGGAAGAGCAGAGATTGAAGAAGCACGACGGCCGTTGGATGGACATCCAACAGTCAGTGCTTGTGCGTCAACCTTTTTTTTAGGAAAGCCTCAAATCTGTGGAAAACAGCATACATCCCATCTGCCATTATTTCTATTAATTTACAGCCCATTTGCTAATTCTTAAGGTTTTTTTGGAGCCCATATTCTTTTTGTTAGCATTACAGCCCATATTGTGGCCACGGTTAAAAAATTATACGAAATTTTGCATATTTCGGTGCGGTCCGAACTGTTTTTAATCCCGAAATTTCGACTCACATTCAAACTTATTTTAAAAATAAATGTATATCAATATAAAATCCAACAAATTCTCCATGCATAAAAATTAATGTAATTTAAAATCTTGAAATGAAAAAAAGATATTTGAAACTAATTGCCGGTTTGATGTGTTTTAAAAATGTACAGCCCATTTCTCATTACTGATGGGCCATTTTCTCGGCCAGCCGAATGAAAGCTCTCCTCGTCTTGAAAGATTTGCAGCCCAACAGGCCTGACTAAGCGACTTACTTGGCAAATCACAAAAAACTGGGTTGTGGCCGTGGACCCAGCTGTCAGCCTCTCCACGTACAGTACTCTTCCGATGGAAGTCGTTCCTTGACCATGTTGACCACGCCGTGCGGAGAGCACCACGGCGGTGGACGATGGCGAGGCCTAGGAAGGGGACGACGCGGAGCCGGGGAAGACGCGGCAGTGGAAGCCCGCGCGGAGAGGAGTACGAGGGTTCACTGGTTCGGCTGCGGTGTGAGGCTGCTGTCGCCGCAGGGCCTGGCCAGCGGTGGGAATAGTAGGGGGCGGTGAGGCCTCTGCGGCAGCACAGCCGGCCACGGGAGGCAGGAGCATGCGGCACGACCAGCGCTGCTTTGGGCGGCTGGAGCAAGAAGACCAGAGGTTGAAGAAGCACTACGGCCGTTGGATGGACATCGTACGGTCACTGGAGCTAGAATCGTTCATATTGACTAAGTTGAGAAAGCCCTTCGTCCCCGTCAACTTAGTAGGCCCACAAGTCAGCCTCCCACCAAGGTGGGTCCTAGCTAGCCGGGGGAGTATTCATTTTTTGTGCGTAATAAGGAGGCACTTCCGGTGGGTCCGAGCTGACAGTGGGGGAACGTTTTTTTCGCGAAATATGGTGGTCCGTCTGGTGGGTCCCAGCAGTCAGGGGGAAACAATTTTTTTTCGCAAAATACTGGTGGCCCGTCTGGTGGGTCCCCGCTGTCAGGTGGAGGAATAATTATTTTCCGCGTAATAAGGAGGCACTTCCTTGCGGCTGCCGTGGACCCAGCTGTCAGCCTCTCCACGTACAGTACTCTTCCGATGGAAGTCGGTCGTTGACCACATTGACCACGCCGCGCCGAGAGCACCACGGCGGTGGACGACGGTGAGGCCTAGGAAGGGGCGACATGGAGCCGAGCAAGACGCGGCAGTGGATGCCCATGTGGAGAGGAGTACGAACGTTCACTGGTTCGGCTGCGGTGTGAGGCTGCCGTCGCCGTAGAATAACAGTTGGTGTGGGTGAGTGGAGGGATGGCCTGGCCAGTGGTGGGAGTAGTATGGGGGCGGTGAGGCCTCCGCGGTAGCACAGCCGGCCACGGGAGGCAGGAGCAGGCGGCACGACCGACGCTGCTGTGGGCGGCTGGAGCAAGAAGACCAGAGGTTGAAGATGCACTATGGCCGTTGGATGGACATCATACGGTCACTAGAGTATTGACTAAGTTCACAAAGCCCTCCGTCCCCGTCAACTTAGTAGGCCCACAAGTTAGCCCAACAATATGGTGGGTCCCAGCTAGCAGGGGGTATTCATTTTTTTGGGCGTAATAAGGAGGCACTTCCTTGCGTGCGAAGATATAGCTGGTGGGTCCGACCTGTCAGCGGGGGGAATGTTATTTCGCGAAATACAGAGGCCCTTCCTATGGGTCCTAGCTGTCAGGTGGAGGAATCATTATTTTGCGCGTAATAAGGAGGCATTTCCTTGCGTGCGGCCGTGGACCTAGCTGTCAGCCTCTCCACATACAGTCCACTTCCGATGGATGTCGTTCATTGACCACGTTGACCAGGCCGCGCCGAGAGCACGAGGGCGGTGGACGATTCTTAAGAATTTTTTTGGAGCCCATCTTCTTTTTGTTAGCATTACACCCCATATTGTGGCCACGGTTAAAAAGTATACGAAATTTTGCATATTTCGATGCGGTCAACTGTTTTTAATCCAGAAATATCGATTCACATTCAAACTATTTTGAAAAATAATTTATATAAATATAAAATCCAAATAATTGTCCACGCATAAAAATCAATGGAATTTAAGATCTTGTAATGAAAAAAAATTGAAACTAATTCCCGGTTTGATGTGTTTTAAAAATGTACAGCCCATTTCTGGGCAAACCGAATGAAACTCTCCTCGTCTTGAAAGATTTGCAGCCAAGCAGGGCCAATAAAGCAAGTAGGCCTTGTTTGGGTATTTCTTAAAAAAAATAGAACTGGGCTAGCCATTTTTAGCAAGAAAAAAACACAACTGGGCTCATGATGTGGTAAACATAAATAAAACCCTGGCTAGACGGGCCACAGCCCCCGCATAGCCCCGTTGTTACCCTGACCCGTCGCTAAAACTAGTATAAATAACAATTGCTTGTTCCTCAAAAGAAAAACTGCACGACTTGCTGGGTCCCTGGTGTCAGCCGCTCGTAGTGTAATTCTCTCGTTTATTGACTACGTTGACAATGGCGTGAGCCCCAGATGTCCAACCATTAGGAGGAACCATATTTTTGGGCTTGTACTATAGAGGCACTTGCTTGCGTACTGCCATGACGCTGGTGGGTCCCTACTGTCATCCTCTCCACGTACAGTCATCTCCTTGTTCCTCTCGGTTGTTGACGACGTTGACAACGCAAGAGGGCGGTGCACCGCGCACGGTGAGCGAACCAAGGCCGCAAGGCGGAGGACGACGGCGAGGCCTCGGACGGAACGAACAGGAGCCGTTGAAGATGCGCCGGTCCAGTCGCAGGCGGAGGGGAGTACGAGGGTTGACTGGTTCGGGCGCGGGTGCGTGTTGGGGCTGACGTCGCTGGAGAATAACAGGACGTGTGGGGGAATAGAGGGAGGGACTGGCCAACGTTGGAGGGTACGTACGGTAGGGAGGGTACGTACGAGAGTGATGTTATTTCCCTTGGTTGGCATTTGTTACAATATTTCACTCTAAATTAAACGAATGGCAAGCCATTTGCCTTGTTTCAAAGAAAATATGACAGTCACAGCCGAGTTGAAAAGGGCAGGAACATCTAACTCCAGCTTACAAACTGTACAAAAGCACGAGGGTTAATTGTTCATCAGGTTTACAAAAAAAACCAGATTGAAAAGGGCAACAACATCTAACTCCAGCACTGTTTTCGGCAGTCACAGTCAAATGGATCGGTCAGGTCCATAGAATGAACATCCTGGGTCGTAAAATTTACTGGATTATGACCACAATATGTTGTAAATAGAAGCCCGGCACGTTCAGAAGCTCTTTTGCCCACCTGAAACTCCTTTTTTTGCTCTTCGACATACCCATCCGTCAAAACCATGCTGCTGATAAACTTAAGGCTGATGGACAATAGTAACCTCGCATTCAGCAGGAAGAATGTGACAAATCTTGTGTTTGCACGGTTGGCTACATATCGTTCTAGCGTTATTGTCTTCAATCGAATCTCATGAGAAGTGAGAAAATCCCGATGCTTACGAATCCACCGATTGGTTATAACTTTCTTACCCCGTCCTGTTGCCTAAATAGACACGAAGATTGAAAACAATTAAGGTCTAAAAGAAGAGTGTCGAAAGAGCAACAGCTGAACGGTTAATTCTAGTACACTATATGCGGGCTTCCAATGTGCGTGAAATTATCACCTTTATATACAACTTCTCCAGACATGGAAAGCATTGCAGCAAGCCAATAATCTTGTTCAGATCAAAACTATTCATTTGGATATATAAGATCTTGACAGAATCCAGCACCATTGATAGGCCATCCATGGAGAAACTCTTCATTGAACATAGAACATAATATTAGTACAAAATGTGTACTCCAAGATGATATATAAATTATGCGCAGAAATTTAAAATGCAGCTTATGGTTACAAGTGTAGATGATAATATAAAGTACCTGAAGAACTGTGGAGCCAAACACCATATTGAAATGAGCACAGAGATCATGTATTACACCCAAGGTCTCCAGTTTAGGCGCAGAGAGGACGGTTATTTGCAACGGTGAATAACTAGAATCAAGGATCAACCTTTGAAGTGAAGGGGCATCTTGGATGATGAGCTGCCTTCCGTCAAAAGAAATTCCAATTCTTACAAGGTTAGGCGACTTTATTTGGAGACAACCGATTCTAACTGTGAAAACAAGCACCAAGCACTCCAGCGCAGGGCAACTGGAGTGGATGATGCTGTGCAATGAGGCCTCTGTTATACGAACCCGCACAAGTGAAAGTTTCTTGAGAAATGGGAGTCGAAGGTTTAGTACCAGATTGTCTGGTAGGTAGCACAGCGCAAAGGTGGCGGTGTGGAGAGAGGACGAAAACCGCGAGATGGACATCGGTGCTGAGGGCACAAGTTCATGGCGTTCGGTATGTGGTATGTGATTTCCGGGGGAATAGTAGAACTCAAGCAGCTGTAGTTCTGTGAATTCAGGGGATTTCAGCCAGCAGCCCTGGTGGGAGGAGATGATGGCTCTGGGGATTTCAAAATCATTGAAGAGAGATAGTTGACGACACTCGAGATTAAGGGGCACGACGCGCCATAGAGGGCGCCACCGAATTGAGAGGACTTGGGTGCGGCAGCAATCCTTGGTGGGGAGAAGCAAGATGATCTCCCCAAGGACGGCGTCCGGGAGATCGCTGATGCGGTCCACCCGAGATTCTACGGGTTCCTGGGATCCGGTGGGGGCGGGGTCGCCGCTTCTCCCCGTGCTGCCGGGTGCGGGATCTACAACACGCGTCGCCGCTGGCGGGAGCCTCATGTTCTTGGCGCTGGGGTTAGCCGACTCCATTTTCCTTGAGGGCGTTGCGTCGCGCTCACGGATTTGAGAAGAGTAACGAATGACGAGCCTAGTTGTAGTGCGAGCGAAGAAGAAGGGGAGCTGGGGGTTTTCTGTAGGAGTGAGGAAGAAGGGGAGCTGGGGTTTTCTGTAGGAGTGAGGTGAGGAATTTGGGGGTACGAGTGGAGCGAGCTGACGTGAGGTGGGTGGGAGCGAGGAGGAAGAAGAGCACCCAGGTTTTTGTGGGGGGGGGCAGTGTGCTGGGTGTGGGTAGCGCCTCTCATTCGGTAAATATATGGGCTTTTGAATTGATTTTACTATTTACTAGTGTGGATGGGCTGTTTTGTCTTGGGCCCAGAGAAACAATTACTACTAGTACAGTGGAGACACTCTACAACTACCCAGAAAAACAATTACTACTAGTACAGAGGAGACACTCTACCACTTCTGGCTCCTCCTAGGTCACTGAAACGTCTCCCTCTACTGAATGTCGTTATACTTTTGTTCACCGACATGCGGGCCATGCAGCGCGCGGGCCCAAATGCCATCCACCAAATTAGAAGGCAGTATGCAGGCGGAGAGTCACCCCAGTCGTAGCGCGGCAATAACGAGCCGTCGTATCACAAAACCCCACCTCCGCGCAGTCTTAGTTTGACGGACGAAGCAACCATCATTTCACTCTTCGCTGAATCCCCTTCTCCCTCACCATCTTCAAGAAAGGCAACACTAGCATCTGCCACTGTTCTTCTCTCCGAATGAAGGGAAGGTAAGCGGATCCGTGATGTTGGTATATTTTCGTTCAGAGAAAAAAAGAACTTTTACAAAGCAGTAACTGATCCTCACTCTCTTTTTTGTTTCATTGTCATTGCGATTGTGTTTTCCTTTCAGTGGTCTCCTAGTATTCGTCAGTTTCATGATGGACCAAGGAGAACCAGGCAAAGATCTGCCGATATTGGAGCAGACGCGGGAGGCTGATCCCCATGAGACAGAGAGCTCCAAGAAGATGGAGGCAACCACTGAGACGACCCTAGATACGCTCACGGCCACTACTGAGATCGTCAACGCCCCGTTTGAGGTTACAGCCCCCGTGGCACTGCAGGAGCAGTTTTCCCCCTTTGGGGATGTGTCCCCCCTGAGCTGCCCAAGGTGATTTCCTTCTTTGCCGATCTCGATTGTGGTTTTTCATCTAAGTATGTGGTGATTTTTTTAGAAAAGGAAGTATGTGGTGATTAATAATGCAAAATTTTATTAGCTTCGATGCCATGCTATACATAGTGGTTTAAATAACTTGTGTTTCTTATACTAAAATGTAATTCAGAATTTGTTTCTGTTTCAATTAGAGCCCTGATGCAGACAAGGATTGTGTGGTTGTACATGTCACTCGCTATGAGGCGGACGAACTAAATATACGCACTGGGAAAACAGAGTTCTTAGGCTGTTGGATCCTGGAAGCCATTTGCGGTTATACCAATGAAGAGTTGTATTCCAGCCTCACTGTTGTCAGGCGTGTTGTCCAGGGTGTACTGAAGCACAAGAAGTTGAAAGCTACTCCTTCGTTTGTGAGGCATACTGTTCTTGTCAAGCTTACGCAGGAAGATGACGTGGCATGCCTCCACAAACAAGTTTATCAGTGGCAAGGCCACAAGGTTGTCTTCATGAAGGTTCACAGGATTGAGCTGCTGCGGGACATCCTCGATGATGTTCATGGCAAGGTCCATCTTGTGTCCAGCCCAAATTAGATCGAGGCATGAAATAGTTGCCCCAGCTAGTGTTTAATAGTAGTTTGGATTGTGTCTAATTATCCGAACCTTGCTTGTTATCGACCCCTCTGGGCTAGTACTCTGTTTGAATCCGTCTATGGGAACTGCTGCTACTTTTGTGTGCCCGTGAATCATGTGAGAACCATCGTAATTGTTGCCGAAACAGATGCGTCCTCACTAGTTTTTTCATGAATATGGCATGGTAAGACATAACTTGTCACGGTTTATCATACAAGCAGTGTGTGTTTGATGAAATAGAGCACTTGTTCGAGAACCGTGCGCCGACGTATACATAAGTACTTGTAAACACTGTTGGTGCTACCCCACTTGTAAGCAGTTGTGCAAAACACGGCACATTGGCTCAGCTCGCTTCAACACTAGGCTATAGACCAGCTAACAATCAACAATCTGCTGTCTAACATATAAGCAACTATGTATCTTGTTACAATGGTTCATGCAGTTAATTGAGGCCACAATGTAATAAATTGCAAATGTTCACACGCTAGTCCAGCGCTCATGTGGAACACTCACATTAAACTCGTCTTCATAAAAAACTTGAAAAGCATAAGTTAAGCAATTTTATACATCTCAATGATTCATAGAACATAACAAACATATACTAGTTCACAACAAAAGAAAAAGTTGTGAGAAGGTTTACAAATCAGGAAAAAATAAGCAAGGCTTCTCTGAGCAAAGGGCCTCCCGGCAGGCTTAAATTTCCTGGAGTTCACTCTAGTTTTTTCTTGTTGCCACCATCCAGGGTTAGGTTCTCTCATTCCAGAATAACCAATTATAATTGTGGTCTCAGCTAGAATGCTGAACTGAACCATGCAGTGTACTGTCCAGCTGAAATGCTTGTGCATTCCACTAAATTTAAGCACCGCTATTTGCAGAAATAAGCAGACCACAATGCCTCTTGTCCGCGCACCTGTCCAAAAAACCGCCGTGCAGCCGTGCCAGCTAGTCCTCGGTCCATGGATGAACTGGTAGAAAGTGCATTCTAGACTAGGATGCAGTTGTTTTCGCTCGTCCCTACACTACAATCAGGAAGTAAAACGTACGAATTAGCTTCTTTTAGATTGCGTTGGTCATTCTACCTTAGTTACTACCAATGTAGGGATACCTTGAAGACGGGAGGTTAGACGACGGCAACGAGGGATAGCCATCTCATTTTGCGCAGTTGTACTAAAACTGAGGTGTGTGCTTTTGATTGCG
Organism: Triticum aestivum; assembly: GCF_018294505.1. Classification (NCBI taxonomy): domain Eukaryota; kingdom Viridiplantae; phylum Streptophyta; class Magnoliopsida; order Poales; family Poaceae; genus Triticum; species Triticum aestivum. The sequence goes on along the minus strand of NC_057796.1, from coordinate 350,221,490 downwards.
CGGATAGAAACAATACAGAGACAGACATCCCGAAACGATATGGAGACAGACATCCATGTTTGCGCAAATACGAAATACGGTTATTTAAACAGTGACAGATATTACTACTTCCCCCCGTTTCCTCTTAGAACCAAGTCCTAGATTCATGCTACAGCTTTCCCACTTTCTTCCCTGTTTGAACCAACGCTTTGAGTCGACTGTATGAACTAGCTTTACTTCTAATAATAGTAGAAGTCTAGGTGGCTTTGGAACAACGGACGGAAGTAGAAAAGGATCCACACGAAGGGAGCTGGGGCAGTAGAGCAAGGCAGGTTTCGAAGGAATATATACCTGAGGGTCGTCGGCATGTGGCAAAGACGGCGTCGGGAGGCCGCATCTTGGCCAGAATACCGCAGGGAGGAAGAAGGGGTCAGAGGCCCTCCCGAGCCGGCGCTCTCTCGGAGAGAAAGGCACGGCTGCCGATCGGGACGCGCGGGCAGCCGTTGGTCTCCTCCCTCGCCGCCGACGACAGCGTGAACGATGCACCTACACCCCTGCCCCGGTCGAGGTTGTCCGACCGGATTTGTGACCAGCCGTGAGCTGAGAGAGAGTGTGGCCACCTATGTGTTGCTTAGATCTGGAGAGCATGAGAGAGTGAACGAGAGGAACCCTAGTAAAGCAAGCGCCAAGGCTCCTGCTTTTATATATAGTGGCGTGATTTTGTTGTACCAGCTTCAAAAAAATGCGCTCCTACGTGTACCCGCGAGTGGGTGTGAGAGAACTAGTGCGTGTGTGCACCGCTTCTCTTCGTGAGAGTACAATATACTATGCCCAAAGAATGTTCGCCGCAAGAGTAATAGTATAAGTGTGTGACGTGTGAGCTAAAATAAAATGTGCGCCCCGTCTTTTGTTTTTTAGAAGTTCTGAGGGTAGGGTGTGAAGAGCACATATGTGCGTGACGTCTACCTGCAGATAGACGGTGGGTGCGACGTGCGAGTCTGCGAGAGGACTCGGGAGAGTCGTGACTCGTGAGGGTGCATGTGCGTGAGAGAGAGGGGGGCACGTATCAATGCAATGCATGTGTCCGTAAATCATTATCCGACAAACGTTCGCCACAAGCCTTTTCCTGACGAATGCCGTAAGAACCGTTAGATCAGCATCCGCAGTGTCAGTTTTGCCATGTCATTTAATAGAACAGCCACTCCTCCTACACACAAATCTTCCACGTGAGTGTTAGCAATTGCCGTATGCTCCCTCCGTTCCGAAATGCAGTGCATATAGCTTTATTGAAAATTCGAACCTCGCAAACTTTTACCGAGTTTTCGTGTACCAAATTGCACATGTAGAATACCATGTATATATCATTTCATTCATCTTCGAGAGGTAACTATAAAGATGGGTGAGGAGTCTACAAACAAAGACCATCGTATCACCCGCAGCAATTTCAAGCATCCTTTAGTGTCGAGGAATATCATAGGAACTCTATATGATATGATTTTTATAGGATTTTTTCCTTTAGAGCCAATTGGTTATAGGAATAGATTCATATACTCCACATTTCAAAGGAAATAAACATGATATCATTTCTATAGCTTTAGAGCCACTTGGTTCATATGAATGGATTCCTATACTCCCTTAATTTCAAAGGAAAATAAACATTAGCATATATTCAATAGAAAAGTTCCTATGATATGAACCAAATTACATCTCTTTTCTAATCCCTCCTCATAGGAATTGAGATACATGTCATCTCTAGATTCAATAGAAAAGTTCCTATGATGTGAACCAATGACATCTCTTTTCCAATCCCTACTCATAGGAATTGAGATGCTCCATGTCATCTCTTTCCCTACAACTTCCATGTATACATCTTCTATTCCTAAATAGATAGTACAACCCACTAGTAGCTTTTTTCCAAAACATGCACTACAAAAAAATACACTTCCGTGATGATACGTGTTTGTCACAGTAGGTCGCGTTTTCTGTCATGCATGTACATCCATGACAAATTTATGACAGAATCAAGATAGTCATACCTGTGCTGTCGTAGAAGTGTTCCATGACATTGCCAAAATTATCATCACGGAAGTGTCCACTTTCAGACGATAAATCACGCGTCACAGAAGTGCTTTCGTCAAGGGTGACCGACACGTGGCAAACGACGTTAAGCTATCGGGTCGGATTTTGGATTCGATAACCCGTTAACAGCCACGACCAATGCCGATTTTCCACGTGTAAAATTCTCATTGGCTGACGGACCGATACGTGGACCGGCCCAAAAGTGGCCCACAAAGTTTAAATGGGCCGGCCCAACCGAAGGCCCATAAGATTTAATGGACCATAATGGGCCGGCCTAGCTAAAGGCCCATAAAAATTTAGCGGACCATAATGGGCCGGCCCAGCTAAAGGCCCACACAACCATAATGGGCTGGCCCAGCTAAAGGCCCACAAGATTTTGTGGACCATAATGGGCCGGCCCAGCTAAAGGCCCACAAGATTCTACAGACCATAATGGGCCGGCCCAACTAAAGGCCCAACATTCTCTGTCAAATCGGCCTGTCAACGGCCTGTCCTAAACTTGTCATCAACGCGGCCCATGGTCACTTCTGGCCCGTTAACAGTCCGCTAAGTAATTGGGCCGAATTACGGCCCGGTGTGTTTCCGGCCTGTTAAAGGTCCGGCTTCATTTGGGCCCATTTACAGGCCATCAAAACTTTCGGCCCATAAACGACCGTGAAGGATTTGGGTCATATTCCGCCATGTCTGACATTCGGCCTGTTAGAGGCCCACTATAGCTTTGGGCCACTTTCGGCCTGTTGTCATTTTCGGCCTGTTAACGCCGGACGTAAACCATGGGCCATATGTGGCCCAATGTCATATCGGGCCCATTAATGGTCCATATAAAAATGATGGTAATCTAGCGCGACCGAAGTTCCGGCCTGTTAAAGGCCCGTGTATTAGGTTGGCGCATTTACGACCCGTCCGAATTTTGGCCTGTCAAAGATCCGCATCGTAAATGGGCCACCATTTCGGCCTGCTAAGTCCAGTGGGTTATTTGGCACAATTAGGGCCCAATATCACTTTCGGTCTATTAAAGGCCCATGTTTTTTATGGGCTCGAGATATTTACACCTGTAAACGGCCTATTTTTACCGAGGGCCCAAATTATGTTTAGGCCTGTTAAAGGCCCACTATGGGCACAGGCCTACCAGAAAAATATGAAAGCTTATGCTGATTTAGGCCCAGATATTTTTAGTGGGCTACGTGCCAATTTCGGCCCGTAATCGTTTTTAGCCCAATTGGAATGGGCCCGACGAATGTTGGCATGTTGGGCTCCTACGAAGCTTTCGGCCGAATACATTACTAAGATAAACCTACACTATACAAAAATAGCGTCGTAATTACTGCAGCCTGAGGCAGCATCATAAATGTTGTATCACAACAAAATAAATTCCAACCATACAACAAAAGGACTGTTGGCATAAAGTTTACAGTCCTTCCAGATAAAAGCACCATCAGATGTATAGAAGCACAAATCATTTGACCTGAGTGCTAATGTTTCAGGCTGTAGAATCTGATGGAGCAGCATGATCTCCACCTTTTTTCCGCCATTGCTCTTGAACAACGAAGCGAATGTCTGATAGTCTGGTTTCAAAACCATTCATATCTTGACGACATTTCTCAACCACTATTCTTGTTTCCGAAACAACGTCCATTAGGGATTGGACTTGTGTCTGAAGCACAGATATATCACTCTGTCTAGCAGGAAGATTTTGTTCAGTAGGCGATTTGGACGAGGTTACCTTGACAACCAACCCAGAATTACGCAGGAAGGTGCTTTTTGCACTGTTAGTGGAGAGATACTGACGCACTGCAGCAAGAGGTGACATTGTGCCTGTAGTAGCCTCGTCACCTTCAGGTGGTTGTGGCTGTTCAATCATTTGTTCCATAGCTTCCTAAAAGTTTGAACTTGTAGATTAGTGTACCAGATAAGTTACTAATGAGACAAAAACAAACAAAGTAGGTTAAACGTTTATACATAACTTATTTTGGTGAACTACTATAATACATTAGCATGTATTGTAGTGCCAACTACATAATAAAATCACTTTCGGAACATATGTCCATGTAGCATGCGTACTGTATTTTCTATTTCCTCACATTCGTTGACATCTAAGGATAAAGAGACATGGTTTAAAGTAGGATGAACATAGTATGGCATCATTCATATCATGGGCAAACAGATATAAAACAAACAGGCTATTTTATCATTGTGTGCGCACATGAACATAACAACTAGATTACAGATCAAGACCAAAAGAATATCCTTCATCTCTTTTAAACCATGTAAGGTCAAATGATACGTTAAGACAACTGTGAATAAAAGTGAACAGAGTAACTGACATTGGCTGCAAACCAAGTAGTTAAATGACCACATCACAGTACCAATCAGTTCAAGGCAGGAGGAGTAAGGACTTACAACAGCGGCTTGAACTGGTGTGCTCATGCCCTTCATCTTGCTGGTGTGGAAATCCTTGAAGATTTGCACTGCATTCGGTTCAGGTTCTTTTTGGTCCGCACGGGCTTTCCTTTGTATTTGGAACAAGTCAATATAGATACGATAATATGGCACAAAAAAAAGAAGGAAGTAGCAGCTATTTACAAGAGCCTCGCAGTGTGCAATATAGCTACGAGATCCTGTTGTCTGTTGGAATTTCAATTTAGAACGGTTGGTTTTGTTCTTCAAACAGTTAGCCTAGAAGAAGATACACTTGTAAGGCACATACATAAATACAAGTTCAATATGTGGTCTGATCAAATACATATAGCCTACCTGATACTTTGGATCAGACCAGTGTTTAACGAGGGCTGACCAGTCTTCATCTGTAATATATTCCACTGGAGATCTTTGGGCGATTTCATTGTTAGCCTTGCCTTCAAAGTGAGATTTTCTAAGGTGATACCGATACTGTCGCAGAGCAGACTAAAAAACATGAGTGCATGCTTGTTTAGTTGCATCATCTTTCGGATCCAACTTGAACCTCATCTGTTGAAAAAAGAATGTGAGTCTTATTAGGAGGAAGCTAGAAAGTATGGGACAGAGCAAGACAATATTACTAATTGCGATGAATAACATTACTTACGGATAAATGGTCAAGGAAGGTGTTAAACTGGGTATTGTCTTTCTCATTCCTGTACTGGATCCACGCTGGGAGGATACGTGCATGACACCTAACGGCAACGACTGCCTCTGATACTAACTTGGCTGACTCTGTAGCATCACGTGGCCTTTTTAAACCTGCCTCAAAATGGATCTCCATTCTTCCTCCTTTAGATTTTGTTAATCTGTCAAGCATTATCCCTGATGTCTGTTTCCGCTTGCGCCGTGGTGCTAGTTCAACAATGAATATGGAAAGTGTTAGTGTACATCAAACTATGAGAGTACATATAAAGGAGCATGCAACTGCAACTTGACTCGGTCAGGTACCGTCTTGGTGTTGATGCTCATGAGGTTCATTTGATCTTGCCAAGTCCTGTTGTGTCAGCAGTGCTTCGGAAGTAGTGTTAGGTGTGAAGGCAGCTTGGGCACTGGCTAGTTCCGGAGCAAACAAACGAGTAACTGGTTGAGATGCTGGTACAGTTGAAGCGGATGCTGCAGCTGGTGGAGCAGGTGATACTGTGTTTGTAGATTTAGCCGGTGGACTTGGACCTTCTACTGCACTATAAGTACCAGCAGAATCTCGACGGCAGAACCTTTTCCGTTTCACCCGACGAGTAACAGCACTCCCTACTATATTATTTTCCTTGCTCTTTTTTGACTTTGCCATGTCAAGTTGTACCCACAACACAAAATGATAAAATCACTCTTCAGAACTCATTGATGCATGATACAGACAAGGAATACTTTGATGTAAGACAACCGTATGAGGATGGAATATGTAAGAAAAACAGGACGACATGACATATTCACAGCTACGATGTGCAAACTAAGCAGAAGGATTTTCAAGAAAATAGAAGTATTGCAAGCTAGACACCATATGAAAGATGCAACCAATATTACTCTGCCAAGTTAAAAGTGTCTTGTCATAAGTGGCAATTCGAAAAATTAGAAGCAGTACAATGTAGAAATCAATGCAAGATGCAACCACTATCAAACTGCCATGTTAAAAGCGTCCAATCATGAGTGACTGATGCGGGATACACAACAGCAGTACTTTGATGTAAGAACATGGTATGATAGATAGATGCAGTGTATTCTAGACACAGAAAGCCATGTCATATGCACATGTATAACGTATGAACTCAGCATGTGCAACTTAATCAAAATAGAAGAAATACAGGCTAGACAACATATGCAACATGAAACCAATTATCACACTATCAACTTAGAGCAAGCACCTGCAATGGTGGAGTATGGGAGATGAACTCATCATGTAGACTTGGGACTTCAACTTCATTAGCAGTAGCAGTGGCAAATCTAGAGAGTCTCTGTTTGCGTCGGTCCGGAGGACCACCAACATCCCCTAACTTACTCTTTTCCTTCCTATTTTCTGATATTGCCTTATGAAGTCAAAACCACAAGAAGATGAATAAAATTAGCTCTGCATAACTGGTTGATGCATGATACAGACGAACACTACTTTGATGTAAGGCAAGCGCAGGATAGGAGGATGGAATATATACAGAAAAAGATAGCGTTTCATATTCACACGTATGATAGGAGGATGGAATATGTATGAAAAAACAGTAAGCGGAAGGCATTTCAACAAAATTAGAAGAAATGAAAGCTAGGCACCATATGAACATGCAACCAATATCACTCTATCATGTAAAAAGTGTCTCGTCGTAAGTGCCATTTCAAGAAATTAGAAGCAGTACAAGCTAGAAGACAATGCAAGATGCAACCTACATCACAGTCCCAAGTTAAATGTGTCTTATGGGTAAGTGATCGTTGCAGGTATAAGTTGTAAGCTACGCAAATGCAATTCAACATAATCAGAAGCAATACAAACTAGACATCATACGGAAAACGCAACCACGTATAACAGTTCCAAGTAAGAGCAAGCACCTGTGATGGTGGAGTAGGGGAGATGTGCTCATCATGTACACGTATGTTCTAGAAACAGGAACACGTGTCATATTCACAGGCATTATGTGTAAAGTAAACAGATGCAATTCAAGTTAGAAACAATACAAGCTAGACATCATACACAACATGCAACCACATATAATAGTGTCAAGTTAGAGCAAGCACCTGTGATGGTGGAGTAGGGGAGATGTGCTCATCATCTACACAGCTACGTTGATTGTCCAGCCTTGTGTTGTCTTGCGAATCTTGTTGGGAGGATGGTGGAGTAGAATCTGTAGAGACCCCCTGTTTGAGTTGCTCCGAAGGATCACCATCATCCACTGTCAGACTAATTTCCTTCAGCTGTAATGATTTTGCATTGTGAAGTCAAACCGATAAGAAAAAGGAATAAAATTCGCTCTTCAGAACTCATTCATGCATGATACTGACGAACACTACTCGAATGAAAGGCAAACACATGATGCGAGGATGGAATATGTATGAAAAACAGGATGGTGTGACATATTCACACCTATGATGTGGTAACTAAGCAGAAGGCATTTCAACAAATTAGAAGCACTGCAAGCTAGACACCATATGAAAGATGCAACCAATATCACTCTGCCAAGTTCAAACTGTATGGCGTTTCAACAAATTAAATGCAGTACATGCTAGAAATCATATGCAAGACACAACCAAAATCACAGTGGCGACTTAAAGGTGCCTTATCATAAGTGACTGATGCGGGATATGCAAGAATAGTAGTCTGATGTAGAAACAGGAACACATGTCATATTCACAGGCATTATGTGTAAAGTAAGCAGATGCAATTCAACAAAGTGAGAAGCAATACAAGCTAGACATCATACGCAACATGCAACCACATATAATAGTGCCAAGTTAGAGCAAGCACCTGTGATGGTGGAGTAGGGGAGATGTGCTCATCATCTACACAGCTACGTTGACTGTCTAGCCTTGCGTTGTCTTGCGAATCTTGTTGGTAGGATGGCGGAGTAGAATCTATAGAGAACCTCCGTTTCAGTTGTTCGGAAGGACCACCATCATTCAATGCCTTGCCAATTTCCTTCAGCTTTATTGATTTTGCCTTGTGAGGTCATACCGACAAGAAAAAGGAATATCATTCACTCTTCAGAACTCATTCATGCATGATACTGACGAACACTACTCTGATGAAAGGCAAAGTCATGATACGAGGATGGAATATGTACGAAAAAATGGACGGCTTGACATATTCACACCTATGATGTGGTAACTAAGCAGAAGGCACTTCAACAAATTAGAAACACTGCAAGACACCATACGGAAGGTGCAATCAATATCACTCTGCCAAGTTAAAACTGTCTCGTCATAGGTGGCATTCATCAAACTAGAAGCAATACATGCTAGAAATCATATTCAAGACGCAAACCAATATCACACTGCCAACTTAAAGGTGTCCCATCATAAGTGACTGATGCAGGATACACAACAAGAGTAGTTTCATGTAAGAACATGGTGTGATAGACAGATATAGTATGTACCAAAAACAGGAAAGCGTGTGATATTCACATGTATCATGTGTAAGCTAAGCAGATGCAGTTTACACTAATTAGGAGCAATACGAGCTAGACACCATATGCAACATGCAACCAGATATCACACTGCCAAGTTAGAGCAAGCACCTTGGATGGTGGAGTAGGGGAGCGGAGACTTGGACCTTGTAATGCACTATCAGTACAAGGAGAATCGGTACAGATGCTCCATTTACGTTGCTGCAGAGGACCACCATCATCGCCTTCCTTACTCTTTTCCTTCCTCTTTCTTGATTTTGCCTTGTCAAGTCAAACCCACAAGAAAAAATGAATAAAATTTGCTCTTCAGAACTCATTGATGCATGATACTGACGAACACTACTTTCATGTAAGGCAGACGCATGATAGGAGGATGGAATATGTATGAAAAATAGGACGGCGTGACATATTGACATGTATGATGTATAAAGTGTAAACTTAGCACAAGGTGCTTGAACTTGTTAGAATCGATGCAAGCTAGAAACCATATGAAAGATGAAACCAATATCACTTTGCCAAATTAAAAGGGTGCCCTAACAAATGTATTTGACCAAATTAGAAGCAATACATGGCAACGGGCTAGAAATAATATGCAATATGCAACGAATAAAGGTGACTCATCGTAAGCGATTGATGCAGGATACAGAAGAGAGGTAGTTTCATGTAAGAACAAGGTTAACACATAGATGTAGTGTGTACCAAAAATAGGAAGGCATGTCATATTCACAAGTATAGTGTGTAAACTAAGCAGATGCAATTTACCCTAATTAGAAGCATTACAAGCTAGACACCGTATGCAACATGCAACCACATATCACACTGCGAAGTTAGAGCAAGCACCTGTGATGGTGGTGTAGGGGAAGTGCGGTCTTCAGGTACAGAGCTACGTTCAATATCTTCATTTAGGCTTGTTGTTTCTTGAGAATCATGTGGAGAGGATGAAATTGCCTTCTTTATAAGAGTATTGCGTCTCATATTAACCCACGCGCGTGACTGTCTCATCATAAGCGATAGACGCAGGATACACAAGAACAGTAGTTTGATGTAAGAACATGGTGTGATAGGCAGATGTAGTATGTACCAAAAACAGGAAGGCGTGTCATATTCACATGTATAATGTGTAAGCTAAGGAGATGCAATTTAACAAATTAGGAGCATTGATGAGGGATACACAAGAAAAGTAGTTTGATGTAAGAACATGGTTAATAGAAAGACGTAGTATGTACCAAAAATAGGAAGGCATGTCATATTCACAGGTATAATGTGTTAACTAAGTAGATGCAATTTACCCTAATTAGAAGCATTACAAGGTAGACACCATATGCAACATGCAACCACATATCACACTGCCAAGTAAGAGCAAGCACCTGCGATGGTGGTGTGGGGGAATTGCGGTGATCAACTAGAGAGCTACGTTGACTATCTTCATTTAGCCTTGCCGTTTCTTGAGAATCATGTGGGGAGGATGACACTACACTCTTTAAACGAGTAGGGCGTCTCACAGTAACCCACTCGGGTGACTGTATCATCATAAGTGATTGACGAGGGATACAAAAGAGCATTAGTTTGATGTACGAACATGGTTAATAGACATATGTAGTATGTATCAAAAACAGGAAGGCATGACTTTATCAAATGTATAATGTGTAAAGTAAGCAGATGCAATTTAACCAAATTGGAAGCAATACAAGCTAGACACCATATGCAACATGCAACCACATTTGACAGCGCGAAGTTAAAGCAAGCACCTGGGATGGTTGTGTGTGGCAATTGAGATCATCAACTGCAGAGCTACGTTTACTGTATCCAACTGCTGACACTGCACCCATTAGAGCGCTAAAACGCTTAGTGCTTATCTTCGAATTACACTGGAGCGACTTCTGTTTTTTCTTTTCTGCATTCATCAACACTGCGTCAGAGTCTGAAATACCCATGCATAAAAAACAATAGTGTGAGTATGGGTGAAGTGTGTGCACAATTAGTACAGTGTAAAGGTAGCAGATAGCAGGTCGGTGAGAAATAAATGACGGGAGACATATGATAGCTCTACAACATGCATGGCACACTAAATTACTACAGGATTCTAGGAAAATAACAGTCGACTGAAAGCAAATAGGTCAGTCCATTTTTTCTGCACCGTCCGATGTACAAAGAATGGGCAGATCGCCTTCATCTACCTCCAGCCAGTCAGTGTTGACGACCTTCCTCGAAACGCCAGCGACCACCGGCCTAGTATTCCTCCCCTGCCTGCGCCCTCCCCTCGACATCACCGCACCGCCCCCCGGCCATCCATTCAAGCCCCGCCGATCTCCAGATCGGGCGCAGGCAACTCCTGCGCCCCCACACCCCTATGATAGACACCGATGCGCCGCTTCCCCGGGGAACAGGCGGACTAGGTGCTCCGCGCGCCTAAGCGGGTGCTGCTTCTTTTAATTGCGGTTCGACTGACCCTGAATTGAAATCCAGGCGGACTACTGACCTCTAGCAAAGGTGAAATAGTAAAAGGGAGGAAACCGTGTGCATTTAGTATGACGAAGAAGATGCAGTAAGAAGCGCTCAACTAGTTTCTTTCGTGGGATGAATACGGTGTGAGCGGAGACGTAAGATTTGCACGAATAAGGAAAGAGGAGTACCTCTTTCTGTTGGCAGTGCTGTGTCCTCCTTCTGTTTTCCGACGATCTTCTTGTTGTTCGCCGGAAACCAGAAGTTGTGGAGGACGGTGCAGCCTTGGATGAACCCATGGCCAAGTTGTTGAGTGTGGTGTGGTGGCCATCTGTCGGCGGCGGGGAAGCAGATCCGAGGCGGCGAACGACGGCGTAGCGGGAACAGCTCCGGTGCGGTGGACGGTTGCGACAGTGGAGCCGCAGCAGTGAGGCGCAGGACGGCGTGGTCGGAGTGGTTCTGGTACGGCGCACGTCGGCGTCGGCGTCGTGGAGGCAGCTCTGCCTCGGCTTTAGCTACTAAGTCCTTGAGGGCGTTGCGGTTGCAGTTGCGTTGGACGACGACGGCGGGGTACCCGCTCCGGTGTGATGGAGGAGGGCGGCGGTGGATTGGCCGCTATGGGGTGGAGGACGGAGGAGGCTGGGGTTTCGCGGCTGGTGGAGAGGGCGTTTTCGCGCCCACGGAGTATGAATGGGGAAACGGAGGGAGGCGGGGAACTAAGGGGGAACAATGTTTCAGTTTGAGACGCGCTTGCTTGAAATTTGGGGAAAGTTACAAACTTTGCCCCCATCTAAAATTTCGGACATATTGCGGGTCGGGAGTAGGACAATCATGTCAGGTGTCCCAAATGTGGGCGGGATAGATTTCGGCCGAGCGCATGGTAGGCGCCCACGGCGTATGAATGCTTCTCGGAGGCGGTTGAGACTGGCGTCTTGGTGAAGTTACAAACCTACCCCGGTTTAGACCTTTGGACATCAGGCCGATAGGCTACACGGGCCAGATTCAGGACAGTAATTTCCTACCACCAAAACATTAGTCTCGCGCGGTTTCGGGTGACCAGAGGCCTATTTGGCGCTTCGTTCAATATTTGGGAGCAGAAGCATTAACGTTTTCGGTTCTCTTGAATTGAACTTTCAGGATTTGTCAAACTTCACAAATCTTTACTCTTGAAAATCCTAAAGCTACGATTATTTTGGAATGGAGGGGGTACATTTGAATATACGTTGTACATGAGTATATATTAAAAAATATGCAACTTATCTCAGTTCATGCATGGTTCCAGATATAATCTCCTTGGTTGCAAAAAAAGTTAGATATGCGTATGAATATATATATATATATAGCATGTTCAAATTCACAACAAAGATTGATGCCCCCTTTTACATCTGATTTACAAATGCCATTATCTCGGGTTCAAATAGATGAATGCACTTCCTATGAATTCGAATCTTCGAAACCCCCTTTATGTTGAATTCGACATGTATTCTATTTCGTAGCTAGCAGATTGGAATGTATCCATGCAAGTGACAAATGTATAAAGTGCTTCACACTAACAACATGGAGTGCACTAATTAATGTTTATATATGAATTGCAAAAGCATCCATTGCCTGTATTTCAAACCGCTCTCACTCTATGGATCGATAATATGAAATAAACACATGCACATGCTAGAATTCAATAGAGTATGGGTGTCTGATAGACCGATTTTCGTCCATACGCAATTTGCAAAATTCATGATCTCATCCAAAAATAATAATGCCATTTATATTTTAATTTAATGCGTAGAACCGCCTTTTACACGTAGATGCACTATGCCTCGCCCCGTTCTCACAAACGCGTTATATATCTCTCTATCTAACGCATAAGTGCACACACTTTATATGCATCGGCATTTCTCTTTCACACATGCTCACAATCTC
>NC_057796.1:350206550-350207913 GCF_018294505.1 Triticum aestivum | reverse complement strand
ATATGATTTCATCATATCATTCGGTAGGATACCCCTGGCTGTTAGGCTGGATGGTAATACGAGGCAAAGTTTTACCCTAGTTCGGATCGGACCCTTGCAGTTGAAGAAAGAGCCTACTCCTGGTACTGTATATTAGTGATAGGGGTGACCAGGCATTGTGCGTGTGTGTATACTATCGACAAACTAGCCCCCAAGCTTGTATAACATACTAAGGGCCTAGGGTTATAAATCATATATAGTCGGCTTATCACCAGTGGGGATAGAGTCCTCCGTGACTCTGGTAGCTTCGTGTTGTACGCCGAGTCCTCCACATGGGTCTTCGTATAACACGTCTCGGTCCAACCTATATGTGGCGCAGGATGGAACCGACCCATGAGTCTTCATGTTGACCCACCACAACTAGAAATGATGTGCCCACCACACCACACACGCAATCGACCACTAAGAAAATAAGCATATACAATAGTACAACGGTATCTAGCTCACGATACGTCTCCATATTTTCTTGATGACACTGACGGACTTTGCATTTGATGCGTGCTCCGTATTTTGTTGACGACACTTACGGTCATTGTATTTGAAGCGAAAGCACGATATGGTCACTGGACTTCAGAATAAGCTCATCACGGTCACCACATACATTTTGTCGTGCTAACCAACATGTGGTTGGATGGTTAGAGGACAGTGGTTTCTCGAGCCCACCAAGGTTAAAGTCCCGGTGCTCGCATTTATCTTGTGTTAATTTCAGTATTTTCCGGCGATGTACGTTCAGTGGGAGGAGACGTTCCACTCGACTACGAGGCACCTATGGTGACTTCATAAAATCTCAAGATCATATATGCTGGCCCACTCTCTCGAAGGTGCTCATAGGGGTAGGGTTCGCGTGTGTGCGCTTATAGCGGTGAGTGCTTGCGCGTATATATGAGCCCTTGCGTCTGTACCGTGTTAAACAAATACATATCATGATTATACGGTCACTGGCTCACCCATACAACTCCGTATTTCGTTGATGACACAATCAATTGACCAGTCAAACGTTCCACGCGGTGCAACTAGTGTTGCACCATCGGGGCGCGTAACCGTGGGGCCCACCTGTCAGCCCGTATATGAAAGAAAGAAATGGTAGTTTGAGTCTGTACTGTGTTAATAAAATAGGAGTACATTTTAGGGTGATCATACGGTCACTGGCTCACCATACAGCTCCGTAATTTGTTGATAACACGATCAATTGACCAGTCAAACGGTCCACATTCAGCAGCGCACATTACCATAGGGCCCACCCGTCAGCGCGTATATGAAGGACAAAAATGGTAATAAATTAGTGGTCGGTGGGTATTCGAAGTCGTGAGAACTCTGGTTGGCA
>NC_057796.1:350186624-350206171 GCF_018294505.1 Triticum aestivum | reverse complement strand
TGGTTGGCAGTCACCGGCGGTTGGGGGGCGTTCATTGGGCGGTGGGGTGGGGATCCCCGGAGAAAAAGCTCGGCGGGGGGGGGCTAGAGAGATGGCCGGTGCGGCGGCGGACCGGCGGTGGGGAGTGGTTTCGGGGAGGGCGGGCCGGCCGCGGGCGGCGGGGGCTGGCGGTTCGGCCGGTGGTGGCTGGCGGCTCAGGGGGATGGAGTTTGATGATAAACTGGAGGCCCTTGATTTCGTATCCAACGACTGGAAAATCTAATGACCAGGGATGAAAAAGTCAGTCGACTGACGTGTAGCCTCACCCCGCACGTACACATGCACGCACGCAAGACACGCACGCATGTAGGCGTGCAACACTGACACGTACACACGCACGCATGCTGGCGTGCAACACTGACACGTACACATGCACTCACGAACACACGCACGTACACACCCATGCATGCAACACTGAAACGTACCCTTGCACGCACGCAACACTCGCACGCCTGCATGCACACAGCACACGACGCAAGACACACGCTCAACCTATACGTGCTTGCACCCTTTGTTAAGGACATGGATTGTTACGGGTATTAATCAATCTTTATCTCTGATAAGCAAAACATTGATGTTTGAAGCGGTCTTTATGAATCACAACGTATCGAACGGGCTATCAACATAGTAGGCTTATCTACATGAAAAAGATGACGTCACACTCAATGAACAATCATCGGTTTATGAAATGCCCGCTTCTGACCGCCCTGGCCCACCAAAGGTTCCTTTGCTGTGCGCTGCCTGCGTTGGGTCACTGACATGCAGGCCATGCACCCAAAGAGCCCACACGTCAGTGGAAGAACGGTGCGGTGTCCTAGGTCAGAGTCGAGGGCGCCACTCGCGGCACACCCGGCTGAACACGCCTCCGTGCCGCATTCAAACGCCTCCATGAAACCCGCCCGTGTGGAAGCCGAGAAACCCACTCTGGACACACGTCCGTTCATGACCGGGCCGGCGTTAAACGCAACGCCGGCCGAGCTCCTCCCGTCCGCCGTCTATTTAATCTCCTATTTAAACGAGGCCAAATGCCGGCCAAGAATCGCACACCTCCGCCGCTCCCCTATCTCCTCCACCATTTTGTCCACTCTTACAATGGCTTACCAAGAGTAGTTATTCCGCATCCAAGCTGGCTGGGTAGCCCGCCGGATACGAGCTATGCAGCTCGCTGATCCACCTCCCTCCCCTCGCCCGATGGAGCCAGTTGCCGCCCCAAGCCGGCGCGCGGTTCAGCAACTCACCGCTCCACGCCAGCTCGCGAGGAGCGGCGCACGGGCGTCGTTGCTGCCGTCCATGCCGCCGCCTCGTACCGCGTCTCCCGTTTCTGTGGCCGAGACTCCCATGCCGACGGACGCGCCATGCAAGCAGTGACAGAAGCCGGGTGCGCGGAGAGCGACGAGTCGGTGGCCAGCGCCTCCGCGTCCGCCGCCATCATCGAGGAGAAGTAGAACACGAGAGGTCGCCGCCGCTTGGGTCCCATGAAGGCCACCGCGGAGGCGACGCCGGCGTACACAGCAGGTGTCTTGCTGGATCCTTTTGTTGCGAGGACCTTCGTCGACCCCGCATGGGCTCCACGGAAGAGGGGAATGTTAGGATGAACTCGAGCCGGTGCCGGCCATGGCGAAGTAGTGGCCGGTGATGAACTCGAACCGGTGCCGGCCACCATCATCTTCGGCACCAGCCAATGATATCAGTTGGGCAGTGGGGAAGCGAGCCGTCCTTTGCGCTGAAGCATATACCTCCGGGGCTCCCGGCAGTCCGGTGATCGCGCTGCCGGACATGAGGAACACAAATCGATCAGCGGGCGACCATTTAGGCCAGGTATTATATACATGTGCTGTCCAGAACTAGCACCGCGTAGTTCATTTGAATGTAATGAAATCCGTCATGTTTGTATGAAAATCCGGTATTTTATATGATTTCCGTCGTTGTTTATATGAAATATCAGTTTGTCTACGTGTTTGCGTGAATTTCGTCCGGTTGGTTGAGTTGTTGTCATAATGTGTGCGGCTACGGTTGGATGGCGTAATTTGCGGGTCGCCGGTCGGTCTGCGGGCAGCTCGGGCAGCATTGTGGGACAAAAAAACATAGCTCGTGCGAGCTCGTCTCCAACGTGCGCGCTGGAGGATGCATGACAGCATGAGCACCCGAGCCATTCCTCGTTCATCGGTGGCAAAGTCACCGGTGGACAAAAGGGTCGCCAATATTTTGGCTACCCCGGGCAAGATCCAAACAACCCCTCCCAACAGATTCAAATCCCTCGTTCGCCGTGGAATTTTGCCACGTGTTGTTTTCATGGACTAGCAAGATGCCCGTGCATTGCACGGAACATCAAGATGCATTTTTTTACAAACTCCCGCATGCATGCAAGGGATAATTAATGTCCTCCTTTGCTAGTACCACGAGGCAAACACCATTAATATTGCATCGATTAGTGTTAGTGGCCTTGTATATCTGCAAATTGTAATTTTGATAGTGGCCCCTTGTATATAAAAATGGAGGGAGAAAAATGAGAGATAAGGTGAGGAGGAGTGGGGCGTGGTGGTGACTGGTGGTCGGACTGGGCGGAGGCATGGGGATGGACGGCGCATTATGTCTAGGTTTGTATCTCTCTCACACACACACACGTAGGTGGGGGACGTGCACGAAGAGAAGAGGTGCACACACAGCGCACGTACTCCCGTCTCTTTCCCAACCACACCCGCGCGGGTACACGGTGGAGCTCATTTCTGTACGAAAAAGGCAGCCCACGTGGTAATTTGGCACGTGTACTGGTTGTCCACTTGGTGGAGGGAGGATCGTCTACCACGGGTGAACAAACAAATTGCGACTTGACGTGTTATGTTAAATTAAAAAAAAGAGGCAAACCATGTGGTTCCTACCTTAGAGGCAAGGCTCTATACACTGGAGTACTTTTGATGTGTCCCGTCAACTCGCAGAACGAGGAGAGCTTGCTTAGTACGCCGTCTCCCCCGCCCACAGGCGCGGTGGCTCGCAGGATGAGGTGAAGCTTGCTTATGAGTAGTAGTAGTAGTACTACTACTACTACTGTACACCTTTACGCCCGCTCCCTCGCCCACGCGCGCGGTGGCTCGCAGCACGAGGAGAAAATTTTACTACTCCCTCCGTTTACTCCTCGTCCCTACTACGTACTTTGGTTAGTACTCCCTCCATTTACTTATACAAGGCCACTATAAAAAAATACATTTTGCATCTATACAAGGCCACAAATAGTAATCGAGACAAAAGTTACTACTCCCTCCTTTCCAGTTTATGGCTCAATTTCAAAATCTCTCCAACCAAGGTAGACGGTGAGTGGTCGAATTAATTTCGTAGTTTGCACAAGTAATTAGTATGCTTGTTTTTCTCAAGAAGTTATGTTTACCGAGGCATTAATTAGAACGAATGCATGAATGACCACTAAATTTCCATGAACTTGTACATGCATTGGTTAGTTTCCTCTTGACACTGCTTGCGTCGGGTAATCTAACGCACCTCGAAATCCAACATGTAATGGTACTACTACTAGTATAGTAGAATTGAGACTTATGAAACGGAAAAACGAATGTTTTTTAGATGAGCCCTATAAACCCTAGTGGGTACGTACTCCGTAAAAACAGATTTTTCAAAAACTAAGTCGCTCCTTTCATGAATTCTGTAGTATACTCCTCCGTCGACGCTCCCTTTCATGAATTCTGTACTTCCTGTCGCCGACATGTGGGACATATAGCAACCGGGTCGACGTGTCAAGCACCAAATAACAGTGCAGAACAGCAGCGGGGACGCACCCCACTCGTACCGGCCCAGTAGTAGTAATGAGCAATGAGACGTCAAATCACAATGCCGCACCTTCCCAGACGGACGAAGCAACCATTATTTCACACTTCGGTTCGCCATCATCTCAAACCACGTAGTATTGCTTCTGCCTCAAGAGGGACACGCGCATCGCCTTGGTACATCATGACATGTGGGACCGCATGACAGGCCATGCTCCCCCGCCGATCGCTCGGTAAAATCACCTCATTTTTACTATACTTCCTCCGTATCGGTTTACTACATGGCATGCACGTCGTTCTAGGTTGAGAATTTAACTGGCTATATATGTGATGAACAGTACTCTAGCCTTTTAAAAAATGTATACTTTTGTACAGTAGTACTATCGATGGATTGCGCCATGGAGCAAAAATTGAAATTAAAAAAAGGTGGTACATATAGAGAGCGCTCGTCTCCAAATTATGCATATAGTACTATTAAAAAAGCTAGTACGTGCTTAATTGGGGTGCTAAATTCTATTAAAGAAATACTAGTAGTATGTACATACTGAAGAGCTAAAGTAACGAGAAGAAACATAACATAGTTCTGCTCGGGGCTCAGCACAACACACCCCTCAAATTAAACTAAGCACACCTGAAATTAAACTATGCAACTTACCGGTAGACACCGCATTAGAAGTTTAGAACCACCATGAGCAACGACACTGCCACCTTACTCGGAGTCCTCGTCCATGTCCTCGACTTCGTCCCTGTCCCTCTTCCTCTTGGCCGATACTTCTTTGCTTGAACCGCACACTTTGCTGTTGCTCTTCAGCCAACCCTTGTAGATATTGAAACAAAGGTAGCCGTCCATTGCAGCGTAGTGGATGTGGTCTATATCTAGTACATTCCACTGCCATGCATGACGATAAAACATGTAATGAGGTTTCTCCAGTTTACGGTACGAACGATGTACCATGGCTCCTGCCAGGGTCAGCATTGAAGGCTGACAAGAGGGCACCAGCCGATTCTTCTGGAGGTCGAAGGGGTTGCCTACAACGAGGCCTATCCGACCCAGGACTTCTTTGCCGTTCTTAAAGTCTACAGTAACGAATTTCACTGTTTTGTCCTTGAGGAAGTTCTTAAAATCCTAGCACTCAACGTCGGCATGGCATATGTGTTAGACCAAGCAAACGTTATGTACGCAAACCTGGATCACGGCGGGCTTCTTCCTCTCTTAGTCCTTTAGATCCTTCTCTCGTCCCAGGACTATGGTGTACTCAACATCTAGCCCAGCGACCCACTCATCATCTGAGTTTTCGAACATGCGTCTGAAGCGAGAAAGGCATCCTTTCACCGTCGCGGAAGAACGGGTGTAGATGACGTTGAACTCGTCGCCGGTGATCGTGGAGATTTGGGACGCCATGGATTTGGGAGGAGGGT
Source organism: Triticum aestivum (assembly GCF_018294505.1). Taxonomy (NCBI): domain Eukaryota; kingdom Viridiplantae; phylum Streptophyta; class Magnoliopsida; order Poales; family Poaceae; genus Triticum; species Triticum aestivum. The sequence continues at coordinate 350,200,940 of NC_057796.1, read as the reverse complement.
TAGGATTAGTGGAACTTCCGTAATGTGAATGGACGGGACGACTAGGAGCGAACCGCCGTAGTATTGAAGGACGTGCGGGGACGAGTAGGAGCGAACTGCCAGCGTGCGAACGGCAGGGTAGTGGCTTTCCATTCTCCCATGATACGGGCTTCCGAGAGCCCTTGGATCTGAGATCGAAGCGGTTGCATGGCGTGATTCTAGACCTATGGGTGAATATCCTATCCTGGAGGGTTATTCTGCAAATTTTTAGCAACTTAGCATGCGACCGTTTGATCTCAGATCCAAGGGCTGCCAGCAGCCCGTATCATGGTCGCGCCTACCACGACCGTCGCGTCGCTCGCGCGGTCGCGCCCTTGGAGATTTAACATGGTGCGTTAGGCTATCTGATGTTGGCATGTCATACATAGTCATCACTTAGTCACTCATACTACAACAAGGTTGGCTATAAGTGTAAATTTTTTTACTCCTCTCTATCTCTTTCTTCGTACTCCCTCCGTCCCATAATATAAGAACGTTTTTGACACTAGTGTAGTGCCAAAAACGTTCTTATATTATGGGACACAGGGAGTACTAGTATTTATTGCATTTGCCAAGGAGTGACCTCTTCCAATGAAATGGTGTTGGTAAGTTTGCTTCATTTAATTAGCTATAGACTCAAAATTGTCTTTTCACCTAGGTACACGCGCTTAGCACCGTTTCTTCCTTGGGTCACCAAACTAGTCTCTCTCTTCTTGATTAACTTGCCACATCAGACTTTATGCCTATGTGGCAAGCTTAAGCACTTGTAGGAGCAAGTAAAAGTAAGTAAAATAGTGCGCTTTACATGGCATTTTTGCATATGTGGAGGAAAGAGAGGCAAGGAAAAAGTGGAGAAGTGGGCTCTCATGCAAGAGCCAGCCTCTACTACATGGTGGAGCATTGGGAGAGGCACCTGTATGGAGGTGGTCAGGAATCGGGAGACTCACGCCGGTCATAGCGTCGCAGTTAAAATGATAATGGCAAGTCAAATCACGGGGCCCCACCTGTCCAGTAGTAACTCGCTGTCAAATCACACAGCCCTACGTTTGCAGCAGCCTACTCCCTCGTCTTCTCGCGTCTCTGTCGAACTGACTAGGCGGAACTGCCCCGCCTACCGCGCAGGAAAAGCCCCGCCCTCGACTTTTAAATACAACTACATCCGCTTAAGAATCCAATGATATACTTTTTGTGACATAGTAACTCATATTTAGTTAGTCAAATGGATGACCTAGAACTACGTGCAGGCCCTATAAACCGAGACGCCTAAAAATAAAAAAAAAACGAGACAGAGAGGGTAGTTCAGCACGTATCTTTTTAGATCAATATAGTCAGGATTCACCAAGGAGCAAAACCAATTGGTAGGCTGCTCCTGTCGTGTTGGCGTAGCAACTCAAGCAGTGTCAGTCCGCACACGAAATGGCGACACACTGAACAGGGCCCCTTTGGCCGACATGTGGCTCATCCACCGTCTTGTTCCACGTGCGATGCACCAAATTACAGTTCGGAGCAGCGGTTGGAATTGGAGGCACCCCGGTCGTAGCGCCATAGTAGTAGAAAATAAGCGATGAGGGGTCAAATCACAAAGCCCCACCTTTCCCGCATTAAGCTGGACGGACGAAGCAACCATCATTTCACTCTAGGGCGCAAGAGCATAAAGAAAAGAGAAAACAATGATGCGTGCGGCAGCTACCTAGGGCACCCTAGGGTAGGGGTCTCCACTACAGATCCTTTTTTTTTAAAGCACCTCCACTACAAATCGGCTTCTCCCTCGTCCTCTTGAAGAAAACCGATGATGAGTGCGGCGGTAGGGTTTGTAGGAGTACTACGGCATGCGGGGCCACGTCGTAGTAAACGGGTTCGTGTCGACGCCTTAAATATGTGTGGGCCGGTTGGTTTTACGGGAACGAGGCAGCATTTTGGGTTTGGGGACCAGTGGAGATATAGTACATACAAAAAATTGTGGACGTAGGTTCGACCGAAAGGCAATGATGCATGGGCCCTGCATTTTGATATACCTGGGGCCGCGTGAAATTTGCTACTCTACTCAAAACTAGTAAGGTACACATGTATTGAACGCATGAGATTTTGAAACCAAATTACGAATAAATACACACTATAGCATGTAAAGCTTTGAGTCATATATGCATGATGTAGATGTTCGTTTAGTTCTTATAGTTCATCTCATTCAAAATCAATTAGTTTTATAAAAATGTTAAGATTCATGGGGTTGTGCATTGTAAATCATAAAGTAAAAAACAAATAATGGCAATTCATTTAGAAAAAAATAATCAATTATGATACAGAAGATTCTAGAACAAAGGAGCAGTGCTTGTGTTTTGAGGTTTGTGCATTATGCTTAAGTTCAACCATGGAGTCTTCTAAATTGTACATGTGGCAGATCTTGTGTTTTGAAATGTGGAGTATATGAATCTATTCCTATGAACCAATTGACTCTAAAGGAAAAAATCCTATAAAAATCATACCATATAGAGTTCCTATGATATTCCTCGACACTAAAGGATGCTTGAAATTGCTGCGGGTGATACGATGGTCTTTCTTTGTAGACTCCTCACCCATCTTTATAGTTACCTCTCGAAGATGAATGAAATGATATATACATGGTATTCTACATGTGCAATTTGGTACACGAAAACTCGGTAAAAGTTTGCGAGGTTCGAATTTTCAATAAAGCTATATGCACTGCATTTCGGAACGGAGGGAGCATACGGCAGTTGCTAACACTTACGTGGAAGATTTTTGTGTAGGAGGAGTGGCTGTTCTGTTAAATGACATGGCAAAACTGACACAGTTGGATGCCGATCTAATGGTTCTTACGGCGTTCGTCAGGAAAAGGCTTGTGGCGAACGTTTGTCGGATAATGATTTACGGGCACATGCATTGCATTGATACGTGCCGCCCTCTATCTCACGCACACGCACCCTCATGAGTCACGACTCTCCCGAGTCCTCTCGCAGACTCGCACGTCGCACCCAGCGTCTATCTGCAGGTAGACGTCACACACATATGTGCTCTTCACACCCTACCCTCAGAACTTCTAAAAAACAAAAGATGGCGCGCACATTTTATTTTAGCTCACACGTCACACACTTATACTATTACTCTTGCGGCGAACGTTCTTTGGGCATAGTATATTGTACTCTCACGAAGAGAAGCGGTGCACGCATGCACTAGTTCTCTCACACCCACTCGCGAGTACACGTAGGAGCGCATTTTTTTGAAGCTGGTACAACAAAATCACTCCACTATATATAAAAGCAGGAGCCTTAGCGCTTGCTTTACTAGGGTCCTCTCGTTCACTCTCTCATGCTCTCCAGATCTAAGCAACACATAGGCGGCCACACTCTCTCTCAGCTCACGGCTGGTCACAAATCCGGCCGGACAACCTCGACCGGGGCAGGGGTGTAGGTGCATCGTTCACGCTGTCGTCGGCGGCGAGGGAGGAGACCAACGGCTGCCCGCGCGTCCCGATCGGCGGCCGTGCCGTTCTCTCCGAGAGAGCACCGGCTCGGGAGGGCCTCCGACCCCTTCTTCCTCCCTGCGGTATTGAGGCCAAGATGCGGCCTCCCGACGCCGTCTTTGCCACATGCCGACGACCCTCAGGTATATATTCCTTCGAAACCTGCCTTGCTCTACTGCCCCAGCTCCCTTTGTGTGGATCCTTTTCTACTTCCGTCCGCTGTTCCAAAGCCACCTAGACTTCTACTATTATTAGAAGTAAAGCTAGTTCATACAGTCGACTCAAAGCGTTGGTTCAAACAGGGAAGAAAGTGGGAAAGCTATAGCGTGAATCTAGGACTTGGTTCTAAGAGGAAACGGGGGAAAGTAGTAATATCTGTCACTGTTTAAATAACCGTATTTCGTATTTGCGCAAATGGGTTGTCTGTCACAGTATCGTTTCTATCCGCGCAATCAAAAGCACACACCTCAGTTTTAGTACAGCTACGCAAAATGAGATGGCTATCCCTCATTGCCGTCGTCTAACCTCCCGTCTTCAAGGTATCCCTACATTGGTACTAGTAACTAAGGTAGAATGACCAACGCAATCTAAAAGAAGCTGATTCGTACGTTTTACTTCCTGATTGCAGTGCAGGGACGAGCGAAAACAACTGCATCCTAGTCCGGAATGCACTTTCTACCAGTTCATCCATGGACCGAGGACTAGCTGGCACGGCTGCACGGCGGTTTTTTGGACAGGTGCGCGGACAAGAGGCATTGTGGTCTGCTTATTTCTGCAAATAGCGGTGCTTAAATTTAGTGGAATGCACAAGCATTTCAGCTGGTCAGTACACTGCATGGTTCAGTTCAGCATTCCAGCTAAGACCACAATTATAATTGGTTATTCAGGAATGAGAGAACCTAACCCTGAATGGTGGCAACAAGAAAAAAACCAGAGTGAACTCCAGGAAATTTAAGCCTGCCGGGAGGCCCTTTGCTCAGAGAAGCCTTGCTTGTTTTTTCCTGATTTGTAAACCTTCTCACAACTTTGTCTTTTGCTGTGAACTAGTATATGTTTGTTATGTTCTATGAATCATTGAGATGTATAAAATTCTTAACTTATGCTTTTCAAGTTTTTATGAAGACGAGTTTAATGTGAGTGTTCCACATGAGCGCTGGACTAGCGTGTGAACATTTCGAATTTATTACATTGTGGCCTCAATTAACTGCATGAACCAGTGTAACAAGATACATAGTTGATTATATGTTAGACAGCAGATTGTTGATTGTTAGCTGGTCGATAGCCTAGTGTTGAAGCGAGCTGAGCCAATGTGTCGTGTTTTGCACAACTGCTTACAAGTGGGGTAGCACCAACAGTGTTTACAAGTACTTATGTATACGTCGGCGCACGGTTCTCGAACGAGTGCTCTATTTCATCAAAACACACACTGCTCGTATGATAAACCGTGACAACTTATGTCTTACCATGCCATATTCATGAAAAAACTAGTGAGGACGCATCTGTTTCGGCAACAATTACAATGGTTCTCACATGATTCACGGGCACACAAAAGTAGCAGCAGTTCCCATAGACGGATTCAAACAGAGTACTAGACCCAGAGGGGTCGATAACAGGCAAGGTTCGGATAATTAGACACAATCCAAACTACTATTAAACACTAGCTGGGGCAACTATTTCATGCCTCGATCCAATTTGGGCTGGACACAAGACGGACCTTACCATGAACATCATCGAGGACATCCCGCAGCAGCTCAATCCTGTGAACCTTCAGGAACACAACCTTGTGGCCTTGCCACTGATAAACTTGTTTGTGGAGGCATGCCACGTCATCTTCCTGCGTAAGCTTGACAAGAACAGTATGCCTCACAAACGAAGGAGTAGCTTTGAACTTGTTGTGCTTCAGCACCCCGGACAACACGCCTGACAACAGTGAGGCTGGAATACAACTCTTCATTGGTATAACCGCAAATGGCTTCCAGGATCCAACAGCCTAAGAACTCTGTTTCCCAGTGCGTATATTCATGTCGTCCGCCTCATAGCGAGTGACATGTACAACCACACAATCCTTGTCTGCATCAGGGCTCTAATTGAAACAGAAACAAATTCTGAATTACTTTTCAGTATAAGAAACACAAGTTATTTAAACCACTATGTATAGCATGGCATCAAAGCTAATAAAATTTTGGATTATTAATCACCACATACTTCCTTTTCTAAAAAAATCACCACATACTTAGATGAAAAACCACAATCGAGATCGGCAAAGAAGGAAATCACCTTGGGCAGCTCAGCGGGGGGGGCACATCCTCGAAGGGGAAAACTGCTCCTGCAGTGCGACGGGGGCAGTAACCTCAAACGGGGCGTTGACCATCTCAGTAGTGGCCGTGAGCGTATCTGGGGTCAGCTCGGTGGTTGCCTCCATCTTCTTGGAGCTCTCTGTCTCGTGGGGATCGGCCTCCCGCGTCTGCTCCAATATCGGCAGATCTTTGCCTGGTTCTCCTTGGTCCATCATGAAACTGACGAATACTAGGAGCCACTGAAAAGAGAGTGAGGATCGGTTACTGCTTTGCAAAAGTTTTTTTTTCTCTGAACGAAAATATACCAACATCACAGATCCGCTTACCTTCCCTTCGTTCGGAGAGAAGAACAGTGGCAGATGCGAGTGTTGCCTTTCTTGAAGACGGTGAGGGAGAAGGGGATTCAGCGAAGAGTGAAATGATGGTTGCTTCGTCCGTCAAACTTAGACTGCGGGGAGGTGGGGTTTTGTGATACGACGGCTCGTTACTGCCGCGCTACGACCGGGGTGACTCTCCGCCTGCATACTGCCTTCTAATTTGGTGGATGGCATTTGGGCCCACGCGCTGCATGGCCCGCATGTCGGTGAACAAAAGTATAACGGCATTCAGTAGAGGGAGACGTTTCAATGACCTAGGAGGAGCTAGAAGCGGTAGAGTGTCTCCACTGTACTAGTAGTAATTGTTTTTCTGGGTAGCTGTAGAGTGTCTCGACTGTATTAGTAGTAATTATTTCTCTGGGCCCAAGACAAAACAGCCCATCCACACTAGTAAATAGTAAAATCAATTCAAAAGCCCATCCACACCGGGTGCTCTTCTTCCTCCTCGCTCCCACCCACCTCACGTCAGCTCGCTCCACTCGTACCCCCAAATTCCTCACCTCACTCCTACAGAAAACCCCAGCTCCCCTTCTTCCTCACTCCTACAGAAAACCCCCAGCTCCCCTTCTTCTTCGCTCGCACTACAACTAGGCTCGTCATTCGTTACTCTGCTCAAATCCGTGAGCGCGACGCGACGCCCTCGAGGAAAATGGAGTCGGCTGACCCCAGCGCCAAGAAGATGAGGCTCCCGCCAGCGACGACGCCTGTTGTAGATCCCACACCCGGCAGCGCGGGGAGAAGCGGCGACCCCGCCCCCACCGGATCCCGGGAACCCGTAGAATCTCGGGTGGACCGCATCAGCGATCTCCCAGACGCCGTCACTGGGGAGATCATCTCGCTTCTCCCCACCAAGGATTGCTGCCGCACCCAAGTCCTCTCAATTCGGTGGCGCCCTCTATGGCGCGCCGTGCCCCTTAATCTGGACTGTCGCAGCTATCTCTCTTCAATGATTTTGAAATCCCCAGAGCCATCATCTCCTCCCACCAGGGCTCCGTTCAAAGCCTCTGCATCCCGTCATGCTACCTGAGCAAGCATACCATGCCCTGCACGGTGGACGCCTGGCTGAAATCCCCTGAATTCACAGAACTACAGCTGCTTGAGTTCTACTATTCCCCTGGAAATCACATACCACATACCGAACGCCTTGAACTTGTGCCCTCAGCACCGATGTCCATCTTGCGGTTTTCGTCCTCTCTCCACACCGCCACCTTCGCGCTGTGCTACCTACCAGACAATCTGGTACTAAACCTTCGACTCCCATTTATCAAGAAACTTTCACTTGTGTGGGTTCGTATATCGGAGGCCTCATTGCACAGCATCATCCACTCCAGTTGCCCCGCGCTGGAGTGCTTGGTGCTTGTTTTCATAGTTAGAATCGGTTGTCTCCAAATAAAGTCGCCTAACCTTGTAAGAATTGGAATTTCTTTTGACGGAAGGCAGCTCATCATCCAAGATGCCCCTTCACTTCAAAGGTTGATCCTTGATTCTAGTTATTCACCGTTGCAAATAACCGTCCTCTCTGCGCCTAAACTGGAGACCTTGGGTGTAATACATGATCTCTGTGCTCATTTCAATATGGTGTTTGGCTCCACAATTCTTCAGGTACTTTATATTATCATCTACACCTATAACCATAAGCTGCATTTTAAATTTCTGCGCATAATTTATATATCATCTTGGAGTACACATTTTGTACTAATATTATGTTCTATGCTCAATGAAGAGTTTCTCCATGGATGGCCTATCCATGGTGCTGGATTCTGTCAAGATCTTATATATCCAAATGAATAGTTTTGATCTGAACAAGATTATTGGCTTGCTGCAATGCTTTCCATGTCTGGAGAAGTTGTATATAAAGGTGATAATTTCACGCACATTGGAAGCCCGCATATAGTGTACTAGAATTAACCGTTCAGCTGTTGCTCTTTCGACACTCTTCTTTTAGACCTTAACTGTTTTCAATCTTCATGTCTATTTAGGCAACAGGACGGGGTAAGAAAGTTATAACCAATCGGTGGATTCGTAAGCATCGGGATTTTCTCACTTCTCACGAGATTTGATTGAAGACAATAAAGCTAGAACGATATGTAGCCAACCGTGCAAACACAAGATTTGTCACATTCTTCCTGCTGAATGCGAGGTTACTATTGTCCATCAGCCTTAAGTTTATCAGCAGCATGGTTTTGACGGATGGGTATGTCGAAGAGCAAAAAAAGGAGTTTCAGGTGGGCAAAAGAGCTTCTGAACGTGCCGGGCTTCTATTTACAACATATTGTGGTAATAATCCAGTAAATTTTACGACCCAGGATGTTCATTCTATGGACCTGACCGATCCATTTGACTGTGACTGCCGAAAATAGTGCTGGAGTTAGATGTTGTTGCCCTTTTCAATCTGGTCTTTTTGTAAACCTGATGAACAATTAACCCTCGTGCTTTTGTACAGTTTGTAAGCTGGAGTTAGATGTTCCTGCCCTTTTCAACTCGGCTGTGACTGTCATATTTTCTTTGAAACAAGGCAAATGGCTTGCCATTCGTTTAATTTAGAGTGAAATATTGTAACAAATCCCAACCAAGGGAGATAACATCACTCTCGCCGGCTGCTTGAGCTCACTGTGCATTACATAAGCCAAGTGATTAGCCCCCACCAGCACCCACAAATTTATTTCGAACTAGCACATCAAATGGGCTGTAAATTTTCATAGGAAAGGCTGCATGACCGTGACAGATTTGGATTCTGACATTTGGGACCCGCGAGGAAATAGCCTATCCAAGGTGGTGTCGACCTACTAGCCAGTCAACAAACGATTCTGCCTACCAGCCGTTGGATTGACATCCAACATCTGTCATGTATCTTCTATCTCTTGTCTTCTTCTTCCTCCAGCCGCCCAAACCAAACCACCCCGTCGGCTCCGCCTGCTCCCGCCTCCCATGGCTGGCTGCGCCTCCGCCACCCTACCGTACGTACCCTCCAACGTTGGCCAGTCCCTCCCTCTATTCCCCCACACGTCCTGTTATTCTCCAGCGACGTCAGCCCCAACACGCACCCGCGCCCGAACCAGTCAACCCTCGTACTCCCCTCCGCCTGCGACTGGACCGGCGCATCTTCAACGGCTCCTGTTCGTTCCATCCAAGGCCTCGCCGTCGTCCTCCGCCTTGCGGCCTTGGTTCGCTCGCCGTGCGCGGTGTGCCGCCCTCTTGCGTTGTCAACGTCGTCAACAACCGAGAGGAACAAGGAGATGACTGTACGTGGAGAGGATGACAGTAGGGACCCACCAGCGTCATGGCAGTACGCAAGCAAGTGCCTCTATAGTACAAGCCCAAAAACATGGTTCCTCCTAATGGTTGGACATCTGGGGCTCACGCCATTGTCAACGTAGTCAATAAACGAGAGAATTACACTACGAGCGGCTGACACTAGGGACCCAGCAAGTCGCGCAGTTTTTTAAGGAACAATCAGTTGTTATCTATACTAGTTTTAGCGACGGATCAGGGTAACAACGAGGCTGTGCGGGGGTTGTGGCCCGTCTAGCCAGGGTTTTATTTATGTTTACCACATCATGAGCCCAGTTGTGTTTTTTTCTTGCTGAAAATGGCTAGCCCAGTTCTATTTTTTTAAGAAATACCCAAACAAGGCCTACTTGCTTTATCGGCCCTGCTGGGCTGCAAATCTATCAAGACGAGGAGAGTTTCATTCGGTTTGCCCAGAAATGGGATGTACATTTTTAAAACACATCAAACCGGAAATTAGTTTCAATTTTTTTCATTACATGGTCTTACATTCCATTGATTTTTATGCGTGGACAATTATTTGGATTTTATATTTATATAAATTATTTTTCAAAATAGTTTGAATGTGAATCGATATTTCTGGATTAAAAACAGTTGACCGCAACGAAATATGCAAAATTTCGTATACTTTTTAACCGTGGCCACAATATGGGGTGTAATGCTAACAAAAAGAAGATGGGCTCCAAAAAAATTCTTAAGAATTAGCAAATGGGCTGTACATTATTAGAAATAATGGCAGATGGGTTGTATGCTGTTTTCCACAGATTTGAGGCTGGCTTGTGCGCCTACTACAGGTTGACGCGTATGCTTTCATTAAAAAAAGGTTGACGCACACGCAACGCCCTGTCAACTTAGTCAACACACGAGAGCAGTGACTGTTGGATGTCCATCCAACGGCTGTCGTGCTTCTTCAATCTCTGCTCTTCATGCTCCAGCCATTCAAACAAGCGCCGGCGGGACTGCCTGCTCCTTCCTCCCACGGCCGGCTGTGCTGCCGCGCAGGCCTCACGGCCCCACCGTACTCCCATCGCTGGCCTAGCCATCCCTCTACTCACCCACACATGCTGTTATTCTCCGGCGACGGCAGACGAACCAGTAAACCCTCGTACTCCTCCGTGTGGGAAACAAGTGCCGAGTATTCTCTGGGTCCGTGTCGTTCCCTTCCTAGGCCTCGCCATCGTCCACCGCCCTGGTGCTCTCGGCGCGGCCTGGTCAACGTGTCAATGAACGACATCCATCGGAAGTGGACTGTACGTGGAGAGGCTGACAGCTGGGTCCACGGCCGCACGCAAGGAAATTCCTCCTTATTACGCGTAAAATAATGATTCCTCCACCTGACAGCTAGGACCGATAGGAAGGGCCTCTGTATTTCACGAAAAAAACATTCCCCCCGCTGACAGGTCGGACCCACCAGCTATATCTTCGCACGCAAGGAAGTGCCTCCTTATTACGCCCAAAAAATGAATACCCCCCTGCTAGCTGGGACCCACCATATTGTTGGGCTCACTTGTGGGCCTACTAAGTTGACGGGGACGGAGGGCTTTGTCAACTTAGTCAATACTCCAGTGACCGTATGATGTCCATCCAACGACCATAGTGCTTCTTCAACCTCTGGTCTTCTTGCTCCAGCCGCCCAAAGCAGCGCCGGTCGTGCCGCCTGCTCCTGCCTCCCGTGGCCGGCTATGCTACCGCGGAGGCCTCACCGCCCCCATACTACTCCCACCACTGGCCAGGCCATCCCTCCACTCACCCACACCCCCTGTTATTCTGCGGCGACGGTAGCCTCACACCGCAGCCGAACCACTGAACGCTCGTACTCCTCTCCGCATGGGCATCCACTGCCGCGTCTTGCCCAGCTCCGCGTCGTCCCCTTCCTAGGCCTCGCCGTCGTCCACCGCCGTGGCGCTCTCGGCGCGGCGTGGTCAATGTGGTCAACGACCGACTTCCATCGGAAGAGTACTGTACGTGGAGAGGCTGACAGCTGGATCCACGGCAGCCGCAAGGAAGTGCCTCCTTATTACGCGGAAAATAATTATTCCTCCACCTAACAGCGGGGACCCACCGGACGGGCCACCAGTATTTTGCGGAAAAAATCGTTTCCCCCTGACTGCTGGGACCCACCGGACGGGCCACCGTATTTCGTGAAAAAAACCTTCCCCCCGCTGTCAGCTCGGACCCACCGGAAGTGCCTCCTTATTACGCACAAAAAAATGAATACTCCCCCGGCTAGCTGGGACCCACCTTGGTGGGAGGCTGACTTGTGGGCCTACTAAGTTGACGGGGACGAAGGGCTTTGTCAACTTAGTCAATATGAACGATTCTAGCTCCAGTGACCGTACGATGTCCATCCAACGGCCGTAGTGCTTCTTCAACCTCTGGTCTTCTTGCTCCAGCCGCCCAAAGTAGAGCCGGTCGTGCCGGATGCTCCTACCTCCCGTGGCCGGCTGTGCTGCCGTAGAGGCCTCACCGCCCCCTACTATTCCCATCGCTGGCCAGGCCCTGCGGCGACGGCAGCCTCACACCGCAGCCGAACCAGTGAACCCTCGTACTCCTCTCCGCGCGGGCTTCCACTGCCGCGTCTTCCCCGGCTCCGCGTGGTCCCCTTCCTAGGCCTCGCCGTCGTCCACCGCCGTGGTGCTCTCTGCGCGGCGTGGTCAACGTGGTCAAGGAACGACTTCCATTGGAAGAGTACTGTACGTGGAGAGGCTGACAGCTGGGTCCACGGCCACAACCCAGTTTTTTTGTGATTTGCCAAGTAAGTCGCTTTGTCACGCCTGTTGGGCTACAAATCTTTCAAGACGAGGAGAGCTTTCATTCGGCTGGCCGAGAAAATGGCCCATCAGTAATGAGAAATGGGCTGTACATTTTTAAAACACATCAAACCGGCAATTAGTTTCAAATATCTTTTTTTTCATTTCAAGATTTTAAATTACATTAATTTTTATGCCTGGAGAATTTGTTGGATTTTATATTGATATACATTTATTTTTAAAATCAGTTTGAATGTGAGTCGAAATTTCGGGATTAAAAACAGTCCGGACCGCACCGAAATATGCAAAATTTCGTATAATTTTTTAACCGTGGCCACAATATGGGCTGTAATGCTAACAAAAAGAATATGGGCTCCAAAAAAACCTGAAAAATTAGCAAATGGGCTGTAAATTATTATAAATAATGGCAGATGGGTTGTATGCTGTTTTCCACAGATTTGAGGCTTTCCTAAAAAAAGGTTGACGCACAAGCACTGACTGTTGGATGTCCATCCAACGGCCGTCGTGCTTCTTCAATTTCTGCTCTTCCTGCTCCAGCCGCTCAAACAAGCGCCGGCGGCACTGCCTGCTCCCTCCTCACCGCGGCAGGCCTCAACGCCCCACCGTACTCCCATCGCTGGCCTAGCCATCCCTCTACTCACCCACACCTCCTGTTATTCTCCGGCGACGGCAGACGAACCAGTAAACCCTCGTACAGTCGTACTCCCCTCCGCGTGGAAACAACTGCCGAGTCTTCCCTGCCTCTGTGTCGTCCCCTTCCTAGGCCTCGCCGTCGTCCACCGCCGTGGTGCTCTCGGCACGGCGTGGTCAATGTGGTCAACGACCGACTTCCATCAGAAGAGTACTATGCGTGGAGACGCTGACAGCTGGGTCCACGGCCGCAGCAAGGAAGTGCCTCCTTATTACGCGCAAAATAATTATTCCTCCACCTGACAGCGGGGACCCACCGGACAGGCCACCGTATTTCGCGAAAAAAACGTTTCCCCCCTGACTGCTGGGACCCACCAGCTACACCTTCGCACACAAGGAAGTGCGTCCGGGCAAAAAAAACAAAACGATTCGCCCCCCTGACTGCTAGGACCCACCAGCTACATCTTCGCACGCAAGGAAGTGCCTGACAGTCGGGACCCACCTGGTCGAAGCGTACGTAGCGTTGTCATTCTGGTCGCGAACGTGTACGTACATATATACTGGTGGATGTAGAGGAGCGCATGTGTCGTAGTAGAGGCGCGCACGTAGCATGTACACGTACGTACAGCGGCCAGGGTGCAAGAAAGAAAATACAGCCACGTATGTGTACATACGGGCGGGGTCTCGAACGCCTACTCGCGCATACATACGGCGAGGACTCGTTGACATGGTTGGGTCGGAACGGAGAAACAGCGTCGTCGTCGTGTTCATGGGGAGGCAACGGAATGCGTCGTGTTCATGGAGAGGCAACGGAATGCGTCGCGTTCATCGGGAGGCAACGGAACGCGTGGGAGCCAACCGGCTGGGTCAGAACGGAATGCGTGGTCGTGTTCATCGGGAGGGCTTGGACGGAACAGGCGATGGAAACGAGGTTTGGCGTACCGCAGAACGGAGGAAACGGCCTTGTGTTCGACGGGCCACGTTCGAAACGGGATCCTTTTCATCAGGAGGGGTCTGGCGTACCGCAAAACGGACGAAACGGACCTCCTACGGTCGAAACGGGGGTCCTGTTGATCGGGAGGGATGTGGCGTACCACAAAACGGACCTCCTACGGTCGAAACGGAGGTCCTGTTGATCGGGAGGGGTGTGGCGTACCGTAAAACGGATGAAACGGACCTCCTACGGTCGAAACGGGGGTCCTGTTCATCGGGAGGGGTGTGGCGTACCGCAAAACGGGACTCCACGGGATACTGTTCATCTCCACCGTCGACCTCCTCCAGCCTCCACGGGCTACCGTCGACCTCCTCCAGCCTCCACGGGCTCCTGTTCATCCAGCCTCCACCGCGCGCTACTCCACCGGCTACTGTTCAACCACCCCTCCACGGGCACCCCTCCACCGTCTACTGTTCATCCAGCCCTCCACACCACGGGGTCCTGTTCAACCACCCCTCCACGG